>NW_023596583.1:0-65416 GCF_011947565.3 Pollicipes pollicipes | reverse complement strand
CCACCGCGATCGTTCTGGCTGGCGCCAGCCAACTAACTTTGAGATCGAACTCTGCATTGCGCGGCGACGCCTGTACCGAATAGCGCCAACACGTTTTAGCGCCGTCTGTTTAGGCATTCCACTACCAATGGTACACGCATTCCGAATTCCATGTGGTCGTCAAGTCAGGCCTACAGTTGACTTCGAACGCTTGACTTGAAACACCGTCTGTTAAGCTACTCGCACTGTTGACATTTGGGTTTCATGTGGGCGGCAGAGTTCCACGCATTCTTCTAAGTCAGCGGCAGCTAGAATTTCCGGTACGCCGATATCACGACCTTTCGTTCGGGATTTTCCTAGTCATTCATGACTGGCATTTACCCTCCTCTACCTCCTCGAAGAAATGACCATTCAGCACCGGGGGAAGGTCTGTTTAGATACATTGAAACCATCACTTCCACGACATTACTGGCTGATAGCTTAACGACGCGTGCGTTTTCGGTTCATTCGTCCCACACAACGCCAAAAGCCTAATGCTAATCAGTATCGTACTAATTGTGGAGGACTGCATCCACTTCGTGCTCCCCTACGCCCCCCCCCCCCCCTCCCCCCCCCCGCTCAGTCTAAGTCACGTCGCCCAGAGCGCCTTCTCCGTGGCCATCCGCGTCGCTGGTATCACAATGGGATCATGTAAACGATAGATCATTTTAACACGTTCTTTCCTGCCTGGGAGGAGGATTTTTCAAGCATAATATTCGCCCGGCTCATGCACACTTGCAGAGAATTTAACAGGGTTGGGAGAGTGGCAGACGGGTAATTTTGAAGATAAGTTGTTAGGGCTGAGAGTAAAAATGGTTAAATCTATACGCACATGGCACAAAAACATGTTTCTTTCCGAACTTGACCACCTTTCTCCTCAAGGTGTGGAACTCACCCAAACTAGAAAGAAAGGCATTCTCCTGAGAGTTGCCACTATTTTCTGAGAAAATTTAATCAACGTGCTTAAATTGAAGCTATACTGCGACTGCATTGATACATGGACGAAAACGTGACACGAACCGATGGAGGAAGGATTGTATTATGGAACAGTGAACAGCACTACACCTATCCCGTTGCAGGAAACTAAACAGATATTGTATTTATGTGACCATGCCATAAAAGCATTTCAATTCTTTTCAGTAAGTCTGTTGCAAAGTTATGGACAATATTCGCTCAACTATGACAGTGAAAACTGTTGTTTTCATAGCACGACACGTGCTGTGCAGAGCCTGACGGACGGACTACATGTCTGGTTCCAAGTGGGGACAGATAATTATTATTGATCGTGATTTTGCGTCTCACGATCTCCTAGGGTCGTTTAGAGACGGAGATGGAGGCAAGACAGCCCAAAAAATCAGAACACGCTCGACACATGTTCCTGCTGAATGCATAGTGCTCCGTGATTGCTCATCACCAGGCGGGGGATGGTGATACACATACGGAAACACCTCCTTCGGCATGAGTCAGTGACAAGGAGGTCACCAGAACAGTAACGCGCCGACACTTCTCGTCGAGACTTACCTCGGAGGCGCGCGTCACCTTCTTAAACCAATCATCCTGCTCGAACTTGGCCTTCTGGTCCGAAACCACGCGTGGCACTTTGAACGTGAACTTCTGCTTGGGCTGCTCGTAGATACCGGCGGACTCGTAAGGCAGCATCGCCGACAGTGACGCCATGACACCACGCCGCGTCAGCACTGACTGGCCAGCCGAGCGCGCCGCGCGGCCGCGCCTCTTGACGTCACTTGCCCCGCCCCCGGCCCCGCCCATTGGCTCAGTGATGGCCAATCAGCGCACGAAATACGTCGAGACGGCTGCGTAGGTGGCAGTACGGGGTGCGTGGTGACGCCCTGAGTCAGTAGGCCGCGTCAGAGATGTTCGCGAAAGGCCGGAGCTGGAATGTCCGCTCGGTGGGGGAGGTTCCGGCGCGTTCCGGAAGTGGTGCGCCCTCCGCCGGGGTCGAGAGATGCCTGGCTTTGTCGAGTGTAGAGTTACGCGACTGGCAAGGGCGCCTCCTCAACGTACGTCTTGAGGCATTCGAAACGCATTTGTGTCGAAGGCCATATACCATAATACATGGAAGCGTTGCCGGAATAGCAGTCGGGTCTTTTCCTGATTATGTGAAATTGTCGCCAAACTTTCTGGTAATGAGATGCTTGGGCGACACCTGCAACTTACCTACCTAATCTTACATCGCCTCGGTCCAACCATGTCAGCAATTATAGCAATTAAGGAGACCTGGGTACGGGAATGAAAGTTATCAGCCGTTTCCAACAGCACATTAAATTTTCTTTATTTAATGCAAACAAGGTGCACCTTAAGCTCCAGGTGTTTCGACTGCATCAACTGAGGTGGGTAACAAGTACACGTGCCTTTCGGTATTGAGAGTTTCACATCTTATAGAAATAAGTCGAGCCCGGTACGGGTCGTCGAGACACTTCGGTCTACCCGTGCGAGTCTCGCACTACTCTCAGCGTGATACAAGGCACCGGATGTTAGAAGGTGGGAGCTTAAATGCGCGACAGCGTTGGCTTTTATTTATTGGGAGAGCCTGCAGAGATTCGTAGCTTTTTCAACTTTGCATGCAGCTCATTTGTTCCTAATACTTTTTTCGCTGAAAGGTAGTGTTCCACATTTGTATGGAGTTGTGCACTGAAATTACCATCTTGAACATGACCTCGGCGCAGTTCAACCGCCCTCCCTTCTTATGACCTAAAACCCTGGTCTCTGAACCACACACGCCCACAAAGGTGTGCAGACTATTTCTTGCAGGACTATTTCAAGGTCACCCACCCTAATAACGTCATTTAATCCTGTCATTCTATTGGCCATGCAGCGTTCAATGCCAACAAAATGTTGTCGTGAGTCGTTCAATATCTGACGTTCGTGAGCACGATTTCCAGATATAGCAGCAGTCAGTTGACTCCCAACCCACTGCTGTGGCAATCGCTACATTAGTCTAACACGATTGGTTATTGGTTGTATTAGTTCCCTTTCGACCAGAAAGGATCCTTTCAGGGCAAGCTGATGAGGGAGATGGACGACGGTGGAGCATGATTACATGCGCCTGAGGCGCCCACCGCCGGGCTTTGGCCCGCGCAGGAACCCCCCTGCGGGAAGAATTACGCTTTGTGCTACATAATGCAAGAACAGTAATTCTTTCCGGCTATTACGGAAATTATATTTGTAGTCAAATAACTCAGAATAGTGCTATACCGAGCATATGAATATAAGTAAACACCTTCAACTCACGCATAAACTTGCAACAGCGCCACGAGAAAATACCAAAACACGAGTACCAGCACTATTTGGTTCAGCACACATCCGGCACCACTGCGGGCCACTTCTCAGGAGAACGAAGAACTTCAAGCGAAAATTGTCTCATAAACGTTCCATGACACAGTCAAATCATGACGCATTGAGGAGCAGATCTGCTAATAGTTCAATGGTGTGGCCTGCAGTAGCCTTTTGCACATAGAAGTATACCAATATTTAAAAGTGAGCTTATTTCATAATACCTAATGCTTGCTTTAATGTCTTCAAATGTGGGCCATTTCCTTAAAGAAGCTGCTGTATCTGCTTTCCCAGCTGAAACCTACGGAGCTGCCAATACGCCACGCAGACGTCTGACAAAGAAATCCCATCTCTGTACCTAAAATGTCGGAATGCCGAAACATTCAGGTCAGGCTGGCAACATTCCGATCTTTGCTGACCATGATCATCGGCTCGACATCTGTAGTACATGAGTGCTCCAAGCCGTGCGCCCCTCAGTATAAGGTGGTGTAAATTTCAACAAAACTATTGCTTTAGCTAATTTTATGAAAACTTTAAACCTAAAAACACATGTTCTTAAATCAAAGAAACTTTCAGTGAGATTTAAGAGAAGAAGGCTGTTATGTTTAGGAACCAACGAAGAAAGTTTGTTTCAGAAGATGCGCAACATGAACCCCGATTAGACATTAACCGTTGTTGAAGTTCTTGGCTGAGATTGGATCCCCGCTGCTCTGGTGGGTGGCCCTTCGGCCGGGGCCGTCACACGTGTGTCGGGGAATGAGTGCCGTTTATTCACTAACGTGAGAGCGGAGCGGTCTTCGAGCGGTAGCCGCAATACATACTGCAACTGAGGATTGAACAGCTTTCCAAACGTTGGAAGATCATAGTGAAAAATAGGCACTCCTCACCATGGTCTTTCAGTTTTCTGAGAACCGAGAAAACTACGCGTGGCAAAGCTGCCGGAATGAATGGCCATCCTTTCAATGGGTGAGTGTTGAAATCCTTCGAATTCCAAGGTAATGATGTCTGCAATATGCAATGACATATTTATTACTAATGCAAGGGCCAGTGATGTCTGCAATATGCAATGATCAAAATTGATAATGCAAGGTATAACGACGGGTCTATCGCAAGCATCATTTTCTTCACCGCCCGCTCATGAAGGGATCTGAACTGAAATGAACTTCAAAATGGAAATGATCCTGAAGACAAACTAGATTTCACCTCCCCAGTACGTTTAAAATCTATGTAGCTTATTCCCATAGTCTTAACAGAAGTTACTTATATATAACACTATAACAATACTTAATACTTATAATACTTACCAATAACTTTAAAAAACAGAAAGAGCAGAAATCAGCGAGCATAATCAAAACGGACGACGCTCCTCGTACTAGCTGTTCAGTTCAGCGGCGTGGTGGCGGGTTTTCCCAGCTTCTTGACGCCTGTCTATGTAATGGCTGCTCGTGACCACGCTCGAAACAATCCCTCCAGTCGGTTGGTGACAACTTAGCGCCCCCCCCCCCCCCCCCCATCCCTCAACCGCCCGGTGAACAGCTGCGAGATAATCGCCGCTAATGGAGGACACTTGAGCGCCGGCTCGCTCGGCCCGACCGTGCCCGTCGGGAGCGCACAGCACGGCAGTCACAGCGCTGTGGCAGTTCGCGCTGTGTGCGAAGGCGTTCTGCTGTCAGCCGGCGCCCCTGCAAGTCCGAAGGGGGGTTTTGGATGTTAGTGAGGCAGCTGGGGCGAAGAGCTGGGAAGGGCACCGACGGGATCTCGAGGTAGGAGTCGGAAAGGTGAGCGTACGCAGCGCCAGCGACAGCAAACGGAGACTGGACGGTCACGTGATCGCTGAGTGCAGATCCTCAATGCCGAATGAAAATCGCATGGCGGAATTCATGTATCTCGAAAAGTTCCATGAGTTGGTGCTAAAAGCTGCTCAAAACGGTGACAATACTTCTCTATCCTATAAAACTCGATTTAGTTTGTTGCACATGTCGGATAGGGATGTCAAGAAATTTCCCAAATTGTGCGAACTTGAGACGGGGAAACAAAGAACTTTTTAGGCTTATCCTTCTCGTGCATAATCATGGATATAGTTTTGAACGTTCATGAAAAGTGGGAGGGCAACGAACATCTCAGCCACTGGCTGCCACGGGTAGGGATGCGGAAGCCGGAGGTGGGAGGCAGCGCTTACTTGCCAAACGTCGGTAAAATCTAAAATTTCCCCCTCGCCACGTGTGCGCGCATTGAAAACGTTATGTGTTCCTCGCTGTGGCAACCCGTGACGCCGGATATTATTTTCGGAAAGGGGGAGAACATACTTTTCGAGGGCCCTCAAACATTGTGGGCCCACATTCTCACGGCGGTGAGCCCTGGTCACCAGCAAAATGTATAGCGTGCGAGGAAGATGACAAAACGTGAACATTTGGGGGATATGTTTGTGTTTACGTACGCACAGCCAGGTCTTAGGTCTTAGCCACGGATCAGGGCTGCTCCGGGGCTGATGAGCGGCCACACATCCACCAGCCCCCCCCCCCCCCACACCACACACCTAAAAACAAACAAAGGCCTGCTCACTGAATTTGGTTTGTCTTATTTTGAGGGACCATTTTCTTTGCTTTCCTGCTATTATATCTGAAACAAAGAAGCTAGAATTCTCGGAAGATGCCATTTAAGTCTATGAGATGAGCAAAGCAGATATCAAATGACTGCAGCCAATAAGCCGCCGGCGACTTCCATTTCCCATTTTTAATTGAACCATTCGCTAAATCGACTCCAGGCAGGGGCGTCGTCGGAGTTTTTCGGTGGTGCTTTAACACGCGTCCGGGTGGCCGGTTGGATACCCTTCGCTCGGGTGGGGGTTAATTTGACCCCCCTGAGATCTCAGGAAATAAGAGAGCTAGAGACACAAAATTCACAGGGTGTGTTGGCCTGTACGTGAACGCACTTAGGTCCGAGTTTCAGGTTACCAGGTCATGACCTTCGGGTCAAATAAGGTTAAACAAGGTCATATTCTAGGTTACTCTCCAAAGGGCCCCTTTTACCTAGATAACTGTTCTCAGGAAAAGGTCACATGCTCACTTAAGGTGAGCGACCTTGTTTGACCTTTAAAGGTCACGGTGACTAAAATCATGCAAGGCTGCTTTGAGTTTTGCATTTGAATAGGCGGCAAAGATTACGCTATGCAGGATGATGGATGATGCGATGTCAACAAAATGTTGACCTGAGTCATTTTAGGTCAGTGACCTATTCTGATCTTTAAAAAGTTCATGGAAGGTGTAAAATGCGGTTACTATTATCAACAAATTTGAATGAGCACCAGAAACTACCCCATACAGCAAGTCCCTAGAGTAATAAAAACAGGTTGGTTTTGACCTTGGCCTCACCTTCATACCTAACCCTAGGTCAATGTAATTTGTTCATTCAATTGTTGTGTTACCTAAGAAAGCATCTCAGAGATTATGGCTTCGTCTTATACTCCGTTGCTGGATCAGATTGCTAAGTTTTTATGACAGACGATCCGTTATTCAATTGTCTACAACTTTGCAAAATTTGGCGCGGCTACGCCGCGCTGTCCGGAGACCATTCCGAAAAACCTTCGGAGGGGGGGGGGGGGCAATTTGACCCCCCACGCGAGCGCATTTTAAATGACAGGGTAGATCAAAACGGGCTTAGCACGTTTTGCTCGTGTGGCCAATCGATGTTCGTCCGCAGACAAGCACGCTGCCTTCAGAATCGAATAGTGAAGACATTACATGAAGCAATTTTGAGCATGATGATTGACGGCTTTGCGGAGCAACAGCACCAACGCCAAGCGTTGCAGTCTCCATGGCCCGCGGGTTTTTGGTCCGCAGATAACACTAGGCGGCGGCCGGCGGGCGAACAGAAACGACGGTAGCATCAGAAAGTAGTGCTTTTAATGTGTTGTGAAATCAATTCATAGGCTTGGAATGCACTCCTAGGTTCGCATATTTCACCTCTACAATTTTCAGATTGGTGCTCGGAACAAATTAGCATTTACAGCGCCCCGAGAGCTCGGGGTGCTGTGAGCGACAGAGATTCCGCCATTAAACCAAAAGCTCCATTGACGTAATGGCAGAATCTCTGTTATGAGTTCAGTTGTTCGGTTAGGAGCCTCCAAAAGTAAGTTATCGACCTCCAGCTTAATCAGTACCAAAAAGTACTGGATGATAAACGACGATTTAAAGCCAACATTTGTTATTCTGACTGTATTCTCCGCTTGAAGCCGTGCCTATGACCGGACTGCGAGCGTGCGTGCTCAAAACCGTCCTTAACGATTTATTTTAAAATGGAGGGGCGTCGTCAAGTAAGCATCTGTTGCCCAACTTAGACAAGTTGTTCGCCCGTCCAAATCCGCCTCATAAGTGGTGCTCATGGATCCCCGTGCCGATTCATCAGCACGCAGAGGTCAGAGGTCTCCTACTTAGTGAGGGGGGGACTTCAGCCACCTCCTTACTTGGAACCCCCCCCCCCCCCCCAGGGACCAGAAGACGCCCCTGTCTCTGTGCACAGTGATTGCCACTTGCCTCTTGCAATGGGCTAAAACCACGCTTTCGCCGCCCCGAGTTCACCGTGGTAAAACAAACGAGTTAACGCATCGTTTGCTGCGGGAGCGTGACGGATGATCACAAAACATCTATGGAAGCTATGCAGTGCGGACTGGTAACAATGGAGTGCATTGTCAAGGAAACGGGCCCAGCTTTTTGTAATACCTGCGGCGTGCGAATGAACCCGCGCAAAGATCAAACGTCGGCCTCCGCTCAATCTCCGGTCGGTTATCACCGCATTCACGCTATTTCGGATGCCGGAAATTCTATCCAGTCATGTTATCCCTAACTCCGTCGTATTTGTCCTGTACACTGCCGCAATATTTCAACATAGCACAGCTTCCGTCTGATCCACAATCCACAGTTTGTTGAATGCATACTACCGCGGCCTTAACCGTAGCGTTAAGTATCACTGCATAAGCTATCTTTGCATAAAATCCCCACGATCGTCCCCGATCTATCACCCTACATTTCGTGCGCTGGTGCTGTTTGCGTGAATCAGCGTCCTCCTACAAGCGGGGACCCAGGATTTATCGTTGCTCGCATGGCAAGGTGGATATCTTTTCGGCGGCTTGACTACCCACTCAGCTCAAGGTTATGTAACCACTTAGCTTGTTTCACCAACCATACGATTGATGGTAACCCTATGGGCTTAAAAGCGAACCTTCGCCACAGTACAAGTGCTCATCAGTCCCGTATCGAGTGCCGGCACGCATGTGCCCTCCTCACGCTCGTGCTGTGAAAATTTCAGGTCCTTACTGCTCCCTGTTTAACCTGTACAAGTTCAACAAGCAAATGAAGACAAACAAATATACGTACATACAAGTGTAGATAGTGATTTATATGATAGCTTATTATATACTGCTCATAGCACCGTAGATATACTGTAGATAGTGTATTGTATGACAGCCTCGTTTGAACTCACAACCAGTACAAATAGGCTCTGCACCTCCATCTTATTAGCCAACCTCATTCAGCAATCCGGGAACTTAACTTGTTCATACGAAGATTACTTGGCTCTAACTATGGGCACTTTAACATGGACAGAAAGCTATCACATCTAACTGTCTAACATCGTTTTACCTAGCATGGAGCTAGGAGCTATCACATGCAAACGTGTTTTCTACTTTCCTAACCACTTAGATGAACCGACAGGGCCCTCTCAGGTCTGGAAAGGGCCTATCATATGCTCAAGTGGGGCCATTATTAAATCATTCAGAAGGGCCTTTGCGCCGATCAGGAATGCCCTGAGCCGAGATGAATCTATATGTCGGTCAGGTAACACCAGTACCGCACAGTGCGCTCCATATCGGCATGAGCCCCAGAGTGCGCTTCCCGATCAGCTACAGAGCCGGGGTCAGTGATTTGTACCGGTCAGGGTCCACAGAGCCTAGCAGAGGGTCCTGTGCTTCCAAGGGGCCCCGAGCCAACCAACGAGACGAAACTCCACGAGCGGAAAGGTATTTTGGGTCATTGAGGAGGTGTCTGCCTCCCCACTGGTAGATGCCGATATACGACCTGAACATGAGCTGGTCAGAATTTTAAGAGCGAATTGATGGTCCAGGCGCCAGAGTTTCATGCGCCTTGATTTCGCCGGCTACTCTTGAAAAGGTTGAAGGTTTGTCGCAGCATTTTAGACCAAGACGAATTCAAAAGCTCTAAGTACTAACTGCCAAGAACAGCGCGACAAAAATATAAAACTCACGTTTCTCCCGTAATAACCAAGTTAGAAAATAAAGTCCCTGCTGTCATATATTCTTCATCTGGCTCACGTCCGCCGTCGGCGGCCAATGTCCTGGACCGGCTGTACTCCGCGTGACTGACTGTGAACTGATCGCATCACTTTTTTGCTGCCCTATTCATGGATCAACATTACTACTCATTGGTGTGTAAAGCATATATGCAGCGGTATTTTTCCAAATTATCTGCCCTTACGTCCGCACCACCGCAGACAAAAAACTGTCGGAAAGCTACCTGTCTAAGGCATGAGTTGGTCTAACGTACATTCAGTTGCCATTTATTTAACGTAGCCGACTTAATTTACCCCTGTATGTAGACAGGGGCGCAGCCAGAGGCTTGCCAAGGGTGCACAGGGTTGACAAAAGGCTCCTGATGGTGTCCCCCTTCCCCAAAACAATCGTCGGATGCAGTTATATTGTTAAGAAGAGGCACGGTTTTCTTCCCTTATTGTTAGTCTTTCCTGAACAGGAACTAGACGCTACTGCGAGATTAATGCTATTTGTATTTTGAAGTCAATAAACTGCAGAAATCAAGCGTTGAACGACTGCATGAAATAAATCAACGGCGCTCTTAATTTACAATGGTTCAGCTGGACTCTTCTTAAACCGATGAAATTCAGGAGCTTGTTCGGCATTTTTTATCCTGGTTTGGCAAACATATAGGACCTTGCGAAGGTAGATTGTAGACCGAAATCGATCAAACAATGTGTATTGACATAGCCAAGTCATGTTTGTTCGTACTTTTTAATTGCCCAGTCAGAATCGATTAGTGATACAAATTATGTAACGTAATTTTAAACATGCCCGCTCGCGAATCTTAGCAACACAAACTTCGACGCCAGACGCTGCCAGTGCCCACAGGCCGCGCAGCGTCGGCCCCAGGGTTAACACTGAGCCATGGCCTAATGGGTGGACGAAAATGATGACGCTTCTGAAGGACGCATCCTTAGAACAATTAATCGAACAGAGACATGACTTATGTACGTGGTTTTCGAACATGTCCTCCTGGTAAATCTTAGCAACAAACGCCTCCATACCAGGCGTTGCAGTCTCCTTAGGCCTGTACAACGTCGGCCCAACGGTTAACACTGAGTTGTGGTCAACGTGGGCGGAAATGATGGAGCTTCTAAAAGAAATACCTTTGAACGGCTTTAGGACGTCAAATCTTTCATTTAGAAGGCAGTATGGATGTTATTTTACGTGCGCGATTTTAGATTGATGATAAGAACGGATTGGTCCTCGCAGCACCACGACTCGGTGATGGAATCTGGCGGTGGAAGCTGGAAGAGTAAGGGAAGAATGCGAGTCTTCGACCCGTAGTGCGTCTTAATTTTCATGCGCCTAGATTTCGCGGGTTGCTTTGGCTAAAGATAAGATTCGTCGCAGCATTTTAGGCGGAAAGAAATTCGGAAGCTTCAAAAAACTGACCGCCAAAAACAGTGTGACAAAAACCATGAACCTGAAGTTTTTCCTTTAAGAAACCAAGTCACAGAATGAAGGTCTTCTTTCATATATTCCCTATCTTAACCCCGCTCCCCGTCCGCTCTGGACAGCCACTGTCCTGGGCCGGCTGTCCCCCCCCCCCCCAAGACTGAGACTGGCTGAGAACTGATCGTATGGCTGCTTTGCTGCATGCTTATGGGTTCATGGACATCTGCAGCAGCAGCATTTCCGAATTATCTTCTCTTACCTCCACATCATCCAGAAAGAGCTTTCGGGAAGCTGCCTGCCTCAGGCATGAATTGGTCCAATGGACACTCAATTACCCCTCATCAACGCTACCGGCTTGATCTACATTTGTTTGTAGGCAGGGGCGTAGCCAGAGCCTTGCTAAGGTGGGCCAAGGTTAAAGAAACTCGATGGCAAGCCCCCCCAAAAGGATTACTAAATATACTGAGTGCTTAACAAGGGACAAGGAGTATCTTCGTCCTTATTTTTATTTTTAGCTTGCAGCCAGAGCCTGCAGCGAGATCTGTTCTGTTTGTATTTCAAAGTCGATAGGCCTGCAAAAATCAGGCGTTGAACAACTGCATAGAAAAAATCACCGACGTTTGTAAGCTACAGGGGTTCAGTGGAATCTTTCTAAACCGGTAAAATTCAGAAGCTACGTCAGATTTTTTATGTGGATCATACGGTCGCATTAAACGTCACGCGAAGGTAGATTGCAAATAGAAATGTGTCAACAAATGTTTATTAAGATGGCCAAGCCATATTTGTGTGAAAATGTTGAACGTTCAGTCAGAATCGATCAGCGACACAAATTATCTAAAGTAGTTTTGACCATGCGCGCTCGCAAAGCTTAGCAGCAAAATCCTCAACGCCAGACGTTGCAGTCTACGTGGGCCGCGCAGCGTCGGTCCAGCGGCTAACATTGAGCCGTGGCCAACGAGCGGACAAAAATGATGACACTTCGGAAAGCAGCACTTTTCAACGCTTTGGATATCACATCCAGGATTTAGAGGGTAGTCTAGGCGTCTATTTCACCTGCGCGATTTTTAGATTGATGATAAGACCGGATTGGCCGTTACAAGCACCGCGAAATGGTACTGCCATCTGGTGGTGGGACTAAAAAAGGAAAAGGTAGAACCTTCATTTTTCGTGTTGCTGTAACTGCTAATCACACATATTAACTACGGCGCCTACCTCCTGGTGTCATTTACAGCGGCCAACGCCGCTCGGTCTTGCGGAAACTGCAACCCGGGCCATCGCGGTCCTTGCTCCCGAGATTTTGGGGCACGCATGCTCAGAACCTTTTGATGGAATTTGCTTCAGTTATCAGTTTTGCTAAAGACGGAACGTTCTCAGGCAAAAATGGCACGGCCTTGTTCGTTTTTGAACTCATTTCGACACACTCTATTCAACGATAAGGAGACTCCTTATTCCTCCCGTCAAAGAACCCCTTGAGTAGAACGCTAGGAGGCACATTACTGCTCCCGGTCAAGGGCTGAAGGACCATTCCGTCAAATTGCGGGATGTTTTCCGGCTGCCATTGTGGTGACACGGGGTGCAACCCCCGGTCGATCCGGATTTGTTCTTAAGAGATATTGTAGACATCCTGGATGTATATTGTAGATCGAAATAGTGGTTCCAAATCTCCATTAACATGGCTAACCCATGTTTTTGCATTCAGTCAAGATTTATTACCGATCACACCTTATATAACAGGTTGTTGGTTCTTGGTGGGCCCCATCTACAAAGTTGCTTGGGCCGGTGGGGAGATATAGAGGGGAGAGAAGGAAAGCACGAGATCATGCCCTATGGACCATGCCGAGGAGACCTTTAGGCTCCAAAGGAGCCGATAACCGACCGAACAGACGCAATGTCCTAACAAAACAAAAGCACCACAAAATTGGACGTCTTTGGGCCTACAGACGACCGAGAACGGCTGCTAATAAAATTAAGGAGTCCATAAGTAGACAAGGCTAATTCTTCGCTGATTGAGAAGGTGTTAGTTGGGGACATTTGTGACTCATTACGCTGTCCACAGACCTTTGCTGTCTATCCGGGCCCTACACGACCACTTGTCAAGCCAATGGGGTCGCTAAGGAGCTTCCACGTTGCCTATGACATCTTCACATTTTCTCGCAGAGCCCAACGCTGCTGTTGTAGGCTATCTGCTTCCATGCTGGACACTCTTGATCGATCAGGTTTTCCTCCACGGGTTATTCCCATTCGCCCGAAAAGCGCCATACGCTTTGCCCGGGCCCTCATATGCCAGGGTACACGCAGTCGCACAGGGGCTCTTCATATAAGTATCGGGTTATTTCCACTTGCGTGGAGGGCCTTGTGCTGTTGCTGGAGCCCATATCAGGTAAGTCACCAGGACACTCGATGCTCAGGGCCCTCTGCGCTGATCGAGGGACCTTTCCATTCGATCTCATTTACGAAGAACTCTTTACTCCTATCGAGACTCTTTCTGCTGACCCTCTTGGACACCCTTGATCGCACGGGAGTATTGGTTGATGGTCTTGGGTAATTTCCCCTTGATCAGAGAACGGTCCCGTGCTTTGGGCAGAGTCTTGTACGTCAGCCTGTCAGGGCCACTACTGATCGTTTAGGGGCTTACCACGCCTTGAATTCTTTTCGCTTGCTCTGAGGACCATATACTTGTTGATGGTAGCCCCTTTGTTGGCCTCCTGCGGCACCCATGATCGCTCAGGTTCCGTCCCTATTAGCCTCGGTGCCATAGCCTTAGAGCAGCAGTCCGGACATGCACCGACGATTTTTTGTCGAACTCAATTTGACGTGCCGCCGACGCCGTATGTGTCATTTCCCTAGGCTATTTAGTGTGAGATATGGGCGTGGGAACAGGGGGGGGCCATGCCCCCCCCCCACTTTTCAAGGTGGGGGGCCAACAGTGTTAACTGCCCCCCCCCCCACACACACTTTTCACATTATAATTGTGTTTAGCTTACTTTTGCATCACATTTGAACATACATGCCGATTTACCTAGTTCACCAGCCATCTTCCTCAATATGCGTCATCTATTTCGTTTGCTTATTGACCATCGCTTAGTATCACAGCCGCAGGCCGAAGCCACACTGCCCATGGAGACTGCAACGCCGGGCGTCCAGGCTGTTGCTGCTATGACTTGCGAGCGCGTATGTTAAAAACCATATTGGATGTTTTTTTATCAGTAATCAATTCTGGCTGAATCTTGAACATTTTACGACGAACACGGGTTACCCATATTAATACAAGCTTAGGATCCCATTTCATCCACAATCTACTTTCAGGGATTCCTCAACATCTCTGAACAAAACAGAAAACACGGGACTGAAGCCTGTGTGACAATTTTTGGGCCCCCTTTGGCGATCAGGGATGCTGTTGCGTCAGTGAGGGTTCCTGTGCTGATCTGGGGCCAACTGCGTGGGTCAGAAGGCCTCCCGTATCAGGGAGGGGAAAAACGTGAAACGATATATCCTTCCAATGGCCTCCGGATCGACCAGGAGATCCCGCCTCGTGTCGCTAGGATGGCAGCCAGAAGACGCTTCACGATGGGACGGCGTGGTCCTTCAGCTTTTGACCGGAACCAACGGTAATGTGCCCTTGGTGTTCTACTCAAGGGGAACCTTGCCCGAAAGGAAAAGGGGGCCTCATTATTGTTGAGTAGAGTCGAGGTCTCATTATTGTTAGAGTAGGTCGAAATGAATTTTTAAAAAGCGAACAAGGCCATCCCATGATTGTCTAAGAACGTTTATCTTTTCAGAATGAATTAGTGAAACCAATTATCAAAAGGTTTGAACATGCCCGCCCACAACCTCGAGAGCAAGGACAGCGATGGCCTGGGTTGCAGCTTCTGTGAAACCGAACGGCGTTGGCCACTGCAAGTGCCACCAGACGGCGGGCGCCATGTTAATATGTCTCCTGGACAGATTGATAGTCACAGAAACGCGAAAAACAAAGATCTTTCTTTACTCTTCCAGTTCCACCGCCATATTCCAGCACCACTTTGCGGTTTATGGGCTAATCCGTTCCTGTTATCAGTCCAAGAATCGCACACGTCAAATAAGCGCCCAGACTGCCTTGTAGATGCAAGATTTGGTGTCCTGAAGCGTTCATAGGCACTTCTTTCAGAAACGTTATCATCTTCGTCCACCCGTTGGCCACGGCTCAGTATTAGTATCAGCATCAGGTATCAGTATATTTGAGCCGACGCTGCGCGACATACGAAGACTGCAACGCCTGGCGTCGAGTTTTTTAACTAAGATTTGCGAGTACACATGCTCAGAATTATGTCACAACTTTTATTGCTAACCGATTCAAGTGTTTAAAGGTAATCATTTCAGAACCGTTATCATTTTCGTCCACCGGTGGACCATGACGAAATGTTAGCCACTGAGCTAGCGCTCCCCGGACTATGGAGACTGGAACGCCTGGTGTCGAGGTTTTTGTTGCTAATATTTGCGAGCGGTGCATGTTAAAAACCACGTTATATAAATTGCACCACCAATCGATTCTGACTCAATGTTAACAATATGCAGACAAACATGGCTTGGCGATGTTAATACACATTATTGTCCACTCGATCTACAGCCAAAAATTTCACCCTCAAATTTCGATGACACCTATCAATCCACAATCTACCTTCGCGATGTCCTCAATGTTTGTAGAACGCAGATATAACGTTATGAACAAACTTATGAATTCCATCGCTTTAGAAAGGGTCCACTAAGCCATTGCAAACTAAGAATACCGTTGATGTATTCCATGCGGTCGTTAAATGCCTGATTTCTGCAGTTTATTGACCTTAACACGCGCTCGGGTGGGGGTCAAATTGACTCGCCCCCCGAAGGTTTTTTCCAGAGTGGTTTCCGAGAGGTGCGGCATAGCCACGCCAAATGTTGCATAGCTGTAGACAATTGAATAGCAGATCGTTTGGCGTCAAAAATGTTGATGTGCTTTGTAAGGTCGCTGACCTATGGCAGCTCAAAATCAGGCCATAGTTTCAGCGAAGTAAACTTCTAGGGAATCGTTCAATCTGATGCAACAATGGAGTGTTGGACGAAGCCACACTTCTCTGAGATGCTTTCTTATTTTATAACCGCTATAATTTTCGTTCACCGGTGGACCATGACGAAATGTTGAAACGCAAATATTAAATGAGCAAATTAAGCTGACCTAACGTCAGGTACAAAGGTCAGACCAAGGTCAAAATCAACCTGTCATTACTCTTGGGTTTGCTGCATGTAATAGTTTCTGGTGCTCATTTCGAATTTATTGATGGCAGAAACCCCATTATACATCTTCCATGGACTTCCTAGAGGTCAGAATAGGCCATTGACCTGAAATGACCGAGGTGGACATTTTGTTTTTAAAAACATACTGCATAGCGTTGTCCTTTTTTGGCTATTCAAATGCAAAACTCAGAGCAGTCTTGCGTGATTTTGGTCACCTTGACCTTCCAATGTCAAACAAGGGCACCGACCTTAACTGAACACGTGACCTTTTGCTTAGAAACAGTTACCTACGTTCTGAGGGCCCTTAGAGACCAACCTGGAGTTTCACCTTGCTTGACCTTATTTGACCCGAAAGTCATGACCTAGGAACCTCAAACTCTGACCTAAATGAGTTAACGTACAGTTCAACACACCCTGTGAATTTGGTGTCCCTAGCTCTAATACATCCCAAGATCTCAGGAGAGGGGGTCAAATTGACCATCACTCGAGCAAAGGGTATCTAGCCGGCCACCCGGGCGCGTGTTAAAAATGCGAACAGAATTAATTTCATGGTAGCTTCTGGCTTCTGTTCTAGTTACAACGTAAAAATAACAATGAAACGAAAAAAGCCGCGTCCCCTGTTAACAAGCAAACTATACACGGGGATATTTTTTGTGGGGGAGGATCACCATAATGGGGGCTTCTGTCAAACCTGTGTTCCTTTTAGCAAAGCGCTGGCTACCCCCGCCAACACAAAAAGTAGATCAAGTCATCTACGTTTAATGACGGGCAATGAAATGTCCGTTGGGCCAATTTATACCTAAAGTAGGCAGCTTCCCGGCGGCATTTTTCTGGGGTGGTGTGGTATAAGGGAAAACCATTTGGAAAAAGTACTGTTGCAGGTGTCCAACATATGCTTTATATCCCAATTAGTAGCAATGCCGATCCAGAAATGTGCAACACAGTAGCCATGCCATCAGTTCGCGGTCAGTCAATCGGAGACAGCCGGGCCAGGACAGTGGCCACCGACGGCGGACGGAGTAGGGATCAGACAAAAATATATGACAGAAGGGCCTTCATTCTGTGGGTTGGTTTTCAAAGGAGAATCTCCAGTTCTATGGCTTCTGTCACCTGGTTTTTGGCAGCTTCAAGCTTCCGAATTTGTTTCCGCCTAAAATGCCGCGACAAGTCTTATGTCTTGAAAAGCAGCCAGCGAAATGAAGGTGCATGCAAAATCTGTTGTACGGTGAGCCCTCGATTCACTTTCAAAATTCTCACCAGCCTATGCTCAGGCCATATTTTGGTATCTACCCTGTGGAGGCAGACGTCTCCTGATTGACCCAAAATGCCTACCCGCTCGTGGAATTTCGGTTCCCCAGGACAGACAACGTCCAAATGAACGCATTACCTCGGGAGGATGGATAGCCTTATTTTCCGAATGACATAGACGAGTCAGATAGGAAAGAGTGTGCACCAGTGAGAATCAGCTCTAGATTCATACCTAGAGTAGCAGTCATTACTTTTGAATAAAGAGCGATAACCTCCATCTCTACCCCCCCCCCCCCCCTCCCCCAGGTCATCGGGCTTGTTTTCCAGAAAAAAAGTTCCTGAAGTACGCCCTGAGCGTGTCCCCACCAACTTTTTTGAAACGTTCCTACGCCTATGGTGGGAGACACTTTTTTATGCTTGTGAATCACGTCCTTAACGTGTCTTGAATGTTAGGATATTTTGTACTTCTTTCTAACAACGGAAAAAATCATGCATTAATCATCAGCTGATTACATGTTCAGACAACTAGCCGTAAACAAGCCAGGAATCAAGTCCGTGCTTGGTTTTGATGGCATTCAGCAGTCAAATTGAGTTGATTTTGCTTGATGTTCCAAAACGCTCAACCTCAAAATCACAGGATTTAACATGATCTGTAGAAAGTGAATGAACTCCATGAATGCGCATGCGTAGCACGCCTAGCTTTATAGAGCTGCGCACAGTTAGATGGGTTTCCCGTGTATATATTGCAGCTTAATTGCAGGAATACGATGTACTTTTCAAAGGAGCCCCAAAATCCAGGGCGCCCACAATGCCGGCTTCCCCCCTTGAAGAAATCTTGGACCCGTCCCCGTTCTTGTTATTTGATGCTGCGGTCCAGAGTTAGATGTGTTCTTCCACTAGTCGCCCGGCCAGTGGCCCTGTCTAATGACTGTTTTGTCTTGAGTTTAGTCTATCCTCCAAATTCACCTGACCCCATGACCCGGTATGTTGAGTCCAAGCCCCGAGTCGTGCAGTCCTCAAAACCCTGCTACACTAAAACTTTGATCTTTGAGCGTAAACTTTACATGCCAGCGATTTGACCCGGCAAATAAGTTGCATATATGACATACTTGGTTCATCTGTGGCGCACAACGCGACAGGTTTTGCGGCGGGAGGAATGTGAGCACTGGCGATTACCAAGGCCCTAGGCGATTACATACGGCGACGCACGGCGAAGCAGCGCGGTAGCGTACGGAGCAGAGGGTGCGGAGCGAGCGCGGCGAGAGGAGTAAGAATGGGCAGATGAAGGGCGATTGGTAGGCCTTATTGATTAGCGGAAAGCCATGGCAAGTGCTCGTTTACAGCGCAAGACTGTATAAGTATGTCCTGAAAATCCAACTGAGACTAGTATTGCTGTATTCACTCACCCGACATAATCCGTGCCTGCACAGAGCTTTCCACGCAGCTTATTTTAACCTGAACTGTGGAGATAGCTGAAAGCTGAATGGGAAGTCACTGGCTTATGTTCCTAGAACTGAGTGTGAAGCCTGTGTTAGCATTATACAAGGATTTAGGGCATGTGTAAAGTAATGCGTTGTGCTCTCACCTTTCTGTAAAACAGTCATTTGCGTGGTGTTTCTAAACTGCACTAATGCCTTTCTTACCTGTGGTGTCTGAGATCAAGGTAGATTTAATAATATCATTTATTGAAGCTCATCACCCCATGTGTGTATGCAGGGTGTTGTAATGGAAGATTGCAACTCAAAGTTTTCCATGAGGCATCCATTCTAGCATACTGTGAGTGCAAATTTTCAGCAGCATGCATCACACATTTGCACTTAACCCATTTGTCAGGTCTTACCTTACCTTGCCTCATGGTGATCAGAATTTGAAAAGGCTTCTTGGTCTGTTGATCTTGGTCTATTTTAGCTCCCATTCAGGTGATCTAACATCCTTAAACTAGGGATGTGCCCAGTGTGTGATATCAACCATGGTATCAGCCCAGTGTAAATCAAGCCTGGACTTGAATTGCTCAACTGAGGTTGAAAGTGCTACTGTTGGTGGATTGGAAGAACATTCCAATCATATAAGGCCTGGGTGCTGATCAAATCTTGACGGACAAGAGTCCTGGCTCGAGGTTTATGTGGATATCTTCTTGTCACATCTGAGTCTTGTCTTGTTAGGAACTTCTGTACTAACAGTGACATGGCTTGTGAAACTTTTGAAACACTGCAACTATGTCTTTCCAGTGGGCCCCAAATGATGTTGTTGGCAAATGACTGCCTCACAAGCCCAGCATTTGGTTGACCTTTGAAATGGCCTCCACCTCCCCACATAGTAATTGAGCCTGTAGTCCACACAGATTTTGAGGTGCCTCTTTGTGAGCTTGACTGTGATTTCAGTGCCATTCAGGAGTTATGTCAGTCCTGGGTCACAGTTGCTGATGTATTTAACATTTTGATGCATTGAAAGGGAGCAGCCACTCCTCCAACTGCTTGACTGCAGTATCAGGGTAGACTGATACAAGAGACACAGTCAGGGGATTCAGAACACTTCAGCGCATCTTCTAAGTGTCTTCCGCGGAACATGTTGACCATGGTTTGCACTTTTTCTGGTGGATCGTTAATAAAATGAGGAACAGGCTTGGTTCTACCACCACATGTGTCATTCCAATGTGTCATTCCACCCACAGTTGTGGTAAAATGACATCCATCATCATGTGGTACTGCCACCAATTGCCTTCCTTGGTGTGACTCAAACAAATGACCACATTTGTATGGCTCATTGAATGGTATTTGTGCTGACTTCAGCTTGCTTTGCAGCATAATTCATTGCCTATGAAACACACACTACATTCTTTGAAGGTCTTATGTAATCATGCCCCAAGCTGTGAGCAAATGTGTAACTGCCTGTTGCTGATGTATGATGTGCCCTTACCTCTGAGTTTAATAATTTAATGATAATATGAATAAGGCCATAGTAGTCAGTGACAAATTCCGTATGCACCTCCATGCAGAACTGATTTTTATGTGATTGTGATTATGTATTTTTCACATTTTTCCAATTGAGCTCCATGAGGCTCCACCTCAACACAGAGGTACCAAACAAGTGTTGAACCTTTACCTGGATGGCTACCTCCCTTCAGGTCCGAGCAAAGTCGGACTGGTGACGGGGATCATGCAGCCGCCAGGCTACGATTCGGACAGCGAAGACGAGCTCCCTCCAGCATGGGAGGAACGGGTCAGCCTCGATGGCAGGGTCTTCTATGTCAAGTAAGCCACCAGCTGTTTGCTCGTCTCAGCCCAGTGGAGCTGGATCGGCTGCATAGTGGGCCTTCGATTGTGTCTCGTCTCAGCCCAGTGGAGCTAGATCAGCTGCATAGTGGACCTTAGATTGTGTCTCGTCTCAGTCCAGTGGAGCTAGATCGGCTGCATAGTGGGCCCTAGATTGTGTCTCGTCTCAGCCCAGTGGAGCTGGATCGGCTGCGTAGTGGGCCTTAGATTGTGTGTGTCGCATACTTGGTTAGTTCCACGCGCTGCTAACGCGAATCGGGTGCTTGAGCTTGTGTTGGGGCCAGGTACATGTGTTTTCCCATGCAGTCTTGGATGCTTAAAACGTCATGCTTGAACAGTTATAAATAATTAACAGTTCCCATGAATGGGTTGCATTTAAACCAATATTTATAAAGAATGTTTGGGTCCATTCAGGAGGACAACGCGGTCTGGTGTTGGCTGAAGCTGGGCGTTGTTTTATGCGGTTTCTGGCATGGCTCGAAGCCGGCTGAATTGGGCTCTGTTTTGTTATGAAGTCCACGAAGTTAGGGTTGGCAGATATTGCGTGTTATTTCTGGGAATTTCATGATATAAACTGCTGAGAATTGCACGACCGCTTCTTGTTAGGTCATTACGGTATAGGCCGTTTGTGAGTTGTGGACGCCGTTTTTCAGTCACACGGAGAAGGTGACCCAGTGGAGGCACCCCCGGACAGGAAAGAAGAAAAACGTACCTCAGGAGCTTCCCTTTGGATGGGAAAAGGTTGTTGATCGTGAGGGCAAGGTAAGCAACGAATTCTCTGACTGGTCAAAGTGGAAAGTCCTGGTCCACCAAATTCAGGTTTAAATCAAACCTATTTTTGCTCAGTTTTTATATTTGCTTGACTTCTGGGAGTTTGAGAGGGAGTCATTTGGAAGAGTCTGGATAAAATGTATTATTCTATATGTTTGAACACTTCAGGGAGCTGAGCCGTGCATGCATATCGGTGGTAAGCAGTCCCGCGTATTCATAGCTAGAGACGGGACCGGGATCCAGGCGCTCTAGATGAAATGCGAAACCTCCGCGTAGTCTTAGTGTGGTCCCGCTTGTGACCTGCGTAGAACAATAGCAAATTGGAGATAGCCCACTGAGACGTATATGACCTGACGGTCTTGTCGGCTTTGTCTTCGTCCGGTATTTCGTCCCTGGCCAGTGGTGCGTACGAGGGCAGCCAGGGACCTTTTGAAAATCACGCATCGATAGAATTTTTATAAGTGCATTCTACACAACGATCAGGGCACCGAGACCGAATTTTCGAAAATGGATCTCTGGCCAAACATATATATATATATATATATATATATATATATATTATATATATATATATTGAAAAGCGTCAAACACGCTATGAGACATCGTGCCAAAGCTGCTGTGGAGTGATTGGGAGCACTTCGGTCTCATTCTGACCCAGACGGCTAGGGGCGACTCTGGCGCCACCGCTGGCCGTATCGCATAACACTAGTACAGAACAGGGGTCACAGGTGACGGGAGTGAATCCCTTGGGCTGTGGTGCTCGACCCACTGACGGTAACTACAGTGCCTGTCCATGAACCAGGAGCCTACATGTGAAGCCCAACGATCATTCACTGAAGGACATCTCCTTTTAACACAGAGGGGGGTGCGGTGGTGTGATGTCTGGCGTCTGTGCGGTGCAAAGTATCTGGTGTATGCCATGAACCTTACGCAAAATTTACGAATTTTGGGGGTCGGAACCCCACTCAACCCTGCCCCCCGAAATCTCATGAGACCCCGCCACGACTAACGCCAGAGGCGGTTTTGAGCCGGTGTTGCTCACGTGACGCCGGCCGCCTCACACGCGGCGACCCCACACGCATGCCTTGGAGCGCTGCCAGCGCCGCCCGGCCGCCGCAGGTGGTGTACGTGGACCACGAGAGCCGCACGACGAGCCTCACCGACCCGCGGCTGGCGTTCGCCGTGGAGGAGCAGGAGGGTGGCGAGGAGGGCATCCGGCAGCGGTTCGACGGCTCCAGCTCGGCGCTGCAGGTGCTGCACGGCCGGGACCTCAGCGGACGCGTGGCGCTGATCACCGGCGCCAACTCAGGCATAGGTGAGCGCTGATGCGGGGCGGCGGGAGGGGTGTGGAGACTAGGCTGGGACGTGGCGTGCCGGGGCGGGCTGCGTCGGACCGGCTCTAATTCTGGTCAGAGTCGGAGTTCATGAGTCAGGTACGGCCGCACAGGTCATGGGTCAGACTGGGGGTCAGGCTGTGGTCAGACAGAGGTCGTGTTGCTGAGGGCGGACGGGTTACATGATGAATTACAGTGGTTATGGCCACGATAGGCATACCAAGCATGCACAGGGTGTACTAAAAAGGCTCTTGTGTACTAAAAATGACGTCACAATGGACACTGGAGCTGATGGGGTAGTGATCAGACCGAGACACTGACTAGACTCGGTCACCACCAGGCGGGAGTCGGTCTGGATCAGTGAGAGTATGCTGTAAACATGTCCCAACAGATCCGCATGCCTGACTGTCGCTGGCCAATGTTTCCTGCCGACCCCCTGACCGGCCCGCGCCCGTGCCCCCAGGCTACGAGACGGCCCGGTCGCTGGCCTACCACGGCTGCCGCGTGATTTTCGCCTGCCGCGACCTGGAGAAGGCGCGCGCCGCCGTCGAGGCCATCAGATCGGAGCGCGCCAACAGCGTGTGTGACGTCATTCACCTGGACCTGGCCAGCCTGGCGAGCGTGCGCGAGTGTGCCGCCGAGTTCCACAGGCGCCACAGGTCTGTTGATGTCGAGGTCGCCCGGCACAGACGTCCGTCCACATCCGTCACTCGTCGCTACATATGCTCATTGGTGTCTTACGATGATGGTATTTCCCATTCTGTGTAACGTAGTTTTGGCCCGTTCGACCGCCGGTGGCCAGTTTCTGAAGGGCAGTGGAATGAATCATTAGGGATAGCTAGCGCATGGTGCGCATGCTCATATTGTGCAAATGGGCCAGTGCATGCGCCGTGCCTTCGCTTAGTAACTTGTTTGTGATGGTCTTCGCGTTGATTGGTGCGTTCGCGGTATAGCCCTAATCAGACAATTATTTTCTGGTAGGGGTGCTTGGTAATGCATCATCCGAGAACTCATGGGCTCGACAAATAGCGTGACCTTCCCATCAGTGAAATGTGTCCCAGATGCTGGCATGCAACTATGTGCACCCCAGAGGCCGACCGACGCGGTGATGCCGGCTCCCCATGCACATGTCCCTGCTGAGTCGGACCCGCTCTAGGTCAGGCCAGAGTCAGAGTCAGAGTTCATGAGTCAGGTCGGGCCGTACAGGTCATGGGTCAGACTGGGGTCAGGCTGCGCTCAGACGGAGGTCGTGATGGCCAGGAAAGACAGGCTACGTGGTAAATTACAATGAGCTGAGTTCCTCGCGGCCCGCAGACATCTGCACATGCTGATCCTGAACGCGGCGGTGTTCGCACCGCCGCACACGCTGACTGAAGACGGGCTCGAGTCGCAGTTCGGTGTGAACCACCTGGGCCACTTCTACCTGACCCCTGCTGCTGGAGCCGGCGCTGGCGCGCACCCGCGGCGCCCGCGTGGTGGTGGTCTCCTCCGAGTCGCACAGGTATGGACACCCCTGCTGTGGTCTCCTCCGAGTCACACAGATACGGCACCCCTGCTGTGGTCTCCTCCGAGTCACACAGGTACGGGCACCCCTGCTGTGGTCTCCTTCGAGTCACACAGGTACGGGCACCCCTGCTGTGGTCTCCTTCGAGTCACACAGGTACGGGCACCCTGCTGTGGTCTCCTCCGAGTCACACAGGTACGAGCACCCCTGCTGTGGTCTCCTCCGAGTCACACAGGTACGGGCACCCCTGCTGTGGTCTCCTCCAAGTCATACAGGTACGGGCACCCCTGCTGTGGTCTCCTTCGAGTTACACAGATACGGGCACTCCCGCTGTGGTCTCCTCCGAGTCATACAGGTACGGGCACCCCTGCTGTGGTCTGCTCTGAATCACACAGGTACGGGCATCCCTGCTGTGGTCTCCTCCGAGTCATACAGGTACGGACACCCCTGCTGCGGTCTCCTCCGAGTCACACGGGTACAGGCACCCCTGCTGTGGTCTCCTTCGAGTCACACAGGTACGGACACCCCTGCTGTGGTCTCCCATGAGAGTCACTCATTTGCGTACATTCATGTTCGCTCAAAATCACATAGGTGAGAACCTGTGCACTTTAGTCCCTGCAGGTCACGCAGGTACACCCATGGTCTTCTCCAAGTCACGCACATGGGCAAGTTTGAAGCGCGTGACTTGCTGCCAGCTGTCTTTTTGCTGTGTCGTTGCGCGTTTCATTTTCATTTTTTAAAACATTTTTTACGTTTTTTTTACGTTTACATTACATTACATTACCTTTTTTACATTTTCATAGGATTTTCAGCTATTATCTTCACCTGCCGTTTCGTTTTCAGTTCCATATTTGCCATGTAAAGGATATTGATTAATTCTTTATGCAACCATTATTTATCAGACGATTCGCCAGACGTAAAAGTCCCTACGATCAGTAACGGTCTGCTCACCTAGCGCAGTCTGGCAAATGCATGGACGGTTGGCTCGCCCTTCGTGTGCCACGCGGCTCTGCCTTGGCATGGGCTGCAGTCAAATTCATGCGGATAAGACGGTAGTAATCGCCGCATTCTTTGGAGAAGACTCAGGACAATGTATATATATATATATATATATATATATATATATATATATGGAAAATGGAGATATAGGGATATAATGGAGATATATGCTCAAGGCCTATGTCTCCATTTTCCTTATTTTTCTTCGAGGAACAAGGCTATTACTACTGTCTTATCTATGTGGATAATGTTCCTCGCAAATGCACTTCACAACTTGCGTAATCAAATTGATGTGGTAGCAACGAACGTAGGCGTTGGTTTTTTGTGCTAGAATGTCTTGATTGCGACAGAAGCTCTTGAGTGTCAGCAGTCAGCTTTGTCCAAGTCTCCGCGCTAAAATCGCACTAATTTCACAAGCCTCACAACCACAGCATTGTCACAACATCGGCGCAGGAGGGCCGTTAACAGGCTGACGTGTCGTAGCTAGTGCAACCATTTCGTTGCATGAGAGGCCAAGAGATGATGAAATTAATCTGATAGCAGCCAGAGTTGGACAGGTAGGCTGATGCATTATTTTGATTCTCACCGTGGCACACATCTTCTGCTGCAGTCCATCGCGGTCCTTTTGAAAGATCATGCCCATCATGCCAAAGGATCATGTCCAGGGCCTTTGATGCTTCCGTCTTGCCCGCTCTGCACTTGGTTGGCATGAATTTCCCAATGGTAGGACAGTTATATATCCATTCTGCTTGCTTGCGCATTAGAGGTGTAGTTACCTATTCAGTATATATATATATATATATATATATATATATATATATATATATATATATATATATATATGTATATGTATGTATGTATATATGTGTGTGTGTGTGTATGTGTGTGTGTGTGTGTGTGTGTGTGTGTGTGTGTGTGTGTGTGTGTGTGTGTGTGCGTGCGTGCGTGCGTGCGTGCGTGCGTGCGTGCGTGCGTGCGTGCGTGCGTGCGTGTTGCGGGATAAACTTTTTTTGTGTGTAGTTTTAGGGTAAGTTTAGCCGTTTGTCCCTGCCCAGCCCCCAGCTCATTTTGTGAAACCACACCTTCGTTACGCATCACTGCCGGACGCTTACATCCATATATATCCTCGCATGCGTTCAAATGTCTCCAATGGCAGTGACAGCGCATGGGCTCTGAGGATGATTGAGTCATGGTGACGTATGGTATTGGCACTGCCTTCCGTTTCCTGAAAGCCAGAGCGCAATAGTGCCTCCTAACTGTCCGTCGTCTCGCGGTCCAACGCCTCCTATCCGTCCGTGGTCTCGCGATTCAACGCCTCCTAGCTGTCCGTGGTCTTGCGATCTAACGCCTCCTAAATATCCGTGGTATCGCGATTCAACGCCTCCGACCTGCCCGTGGTCCCGCGATCTAACGCCTAACCATCCGTGGTTTCGCGATTCAACGCCTCCTAACTGTCCGTGGTCTTATGATCCAACGCCTCCGAACTGTTTGGGGTCTCGCGATCTAGCGCTTCCTAACTGTCCCTGTTGTTGCGATCTAACGCCTCCTAACTACTGTCCGTGGTCCCGCGATCTAACGCCTCCTAACTATCCGTGGTATCGCGATTCAACGCCTCCTAACTGGCCGTGTCCCGCGATCCAACGCCTCCTAACTCTCCGTGGTCTCGCGATCCAACGCTTCCTAACTGTCCGTGGTCTCGGGATCAGCAGAGCCGCTGACAGCGTCGCCGTCGTCGGGGCGGTGTCGGCGCGGGCGCGCGTCCGGCCCGTAAGGCTGATTTAGGGGGCGGCTGTAGCGCCGGCCGACCCGTTGTCCGCCCAGCCAGCCGGTGGCGGCGGCGCGGTCGGGGGACAGGTCCATCGGAGCGGCGCGACGCTCGTCCGCGTCGCTGTGCTGTCTGTTGCACGGACAACGCTCAGCTCACGCCAGAGGATTTGTGATGGTTAAACGTGTAAAAGTGCTGGTCTGAGTGGGCACAGTGGAGGATTTGTGGTGGTTGGGCGTGTAGTAGTGCTGGTCTGAGTGGGTAGTGCAGGGTCTGTGGTGGTAAGGCTGCAGTTAGGCTGGGATAGTTCAGGATCTGTGTAGTAGTGCCGGTCTGAGTGGGTAGTGCAGGATCTGTGGTGGTTAAGCATGTAGTAGTGCTGGTCTGAGTGGGATGGTGCAGGATCTGTGGTGGTTAGGCGTGTATTAGTGCTGGGCTGAGTGGGATGGTGCAGGATCTGTGGTGGTTTGGCGTGCAGTAGTGCCGGTCTGAGCGGGGCAGTGCAGCGGGCGGAGTTTCTCGTCGGTCTGCCAGCGACTCGTTGCACCGTCATCACCTGACGCGACTGTCGCTGCCTGCAGGCTGTCTCGTCTGTCTGCGGAGGATTTCACGTTGGAGAACCTGTCCCGGCCCGCCAGCAAGTACGTCGGCATCGTCGCCTACAACGACTCCAAGCTGTGTAACAACCTCTTCGCCAGCGAACTCAACAGACGATGGTGCTCCAAAGGTTCGCGCTGCACGTGCCCTTGCCTGCTCATGTGCCAAAGCCGTTTGGCCAAAGCCAAAGCCGCTCATGTGCCAAGGCCGATCGTTTACATTAACGAGCGGGCGCTGTGAGCCCAATAAGGAATCTATTTGCCACTCACGCGTGCGTTGATCCGGGCTGCTGCGGTAATCTGGCTGTGAAGCAGCGGGCTCGCCTGTAATGGGTGGTCCTTGGTCCTGGCAGGCATCACGAGCAGCTCACTACACCCGGGCAACATGGTCAGCAGCTCGCTGGGCCGCCACTGGTGGGTGTGGCGAGCTCTCTTCACAGTTGTGCGACCCTTCACCAAGTCCCTGGTGAGGCACGCGGGTGGTCTGAGACCTTTCCGAGCTCAGCAGGCTATGGCCAGTGTCGTGATTTGGCCTTTATGCGACACATGACCTATGCAATGTTTGAGCCATGTCTGTGCCGTCTGTTACCTGTGCTGCCTTTCATCTACGAGTATGACCTGTGGTGTATTTTGCCACGACGTGTGTCGTCTGTCTCCTCTGACCTGCGCCGTCTCTGTGGTGTACGATGAGCTATACTGTCTTAGACACCTGAGGCATGCCGTTCTTCCGCACGTCCCGTACTGGGCTTTCCATGTTGCGCCCGTTCTGACAGCTATCGCTTATACCGTGTGTATGAGGAGTTCCGTCTGTGTCACGTCAGCTCTACTGTGTGTCAGTTGGTGACCTGTGCCGTGCCTGCCTCTCCGCAGCAGCAGGCGGCCAGTACCAGCGTTTACGCCGCCACGGCGCCGGAGCTGGAGGGCTTCGGTGGCCTCTACATCAACAACTGTTGCGCCTGTCCGCAATCCGACGCGTCCGACGACCGGGAGCGGGCCGACCGCCTGTGGCGGCTCAGTGAGCAGCTGATCACGGACCGGCTCGGCCCAGACGCCCTGCAGCCGCCGCTCAGCTGAGGGTGGCGGCTCAGTGGGCGGCTGATCACGGACCGGCTCGGCCCAGACACCCTGCAGCCGCCGCTGAGCTGAGGGTGGCGGCTCAGTGAGCAGGTGATCACGGACCGGCTCGGCCCAGACGCCCTGCAGCCGCCGCTCAGCTGAGGGTGGCGGCTCAGTGGGCAGCTGATCACGGACCGGTTCGGCCCAGACGCCCTGCAGCCGCCGCTCAGCTGAGGGCGGCGGCTCAGTGGGCAGCTGATCACGCACCGGCTCGGCCTAGACGCCCTGCAGCCGCCGCTCAGCTGAGGGCGGCGGCTAGCTGCGGCGGCTCAGTGAGCAGGTGATCACGGACCGGCTTGGCCCAGACGCCCTGCAGCCGCCGCTCAGCTGAGGGCGGCCGCCGGCTGCAGCGGCGAGGACAGCCCAAGTGCCTGAGGACGAGACAAGCAGCCGCGCACCTGGGTCGTCCGGGCAGCTGAGGGCGGCTGGCAACCATGCTATCCTGGAGAGAGAAGGATGGCGTCCGATGTACTGTGTCGACTTTGCGGACCGGCGCGTGGAGGCAGCTGGGGCTGGTGCCGCAATGGGATCAGCCGGCGCCGTCCTTCACCAGCTTCGTCCGATGGCGTGCCAGGGAGAGACTCACGGCGCGCACCGGCAGCATCTGATGCGTCGGCGGCGTTCCCCGCGGTACGCGGTGGTTCGCCCACAGACAGCGGATGATTTGGAGTGCTGGGCGCCATCGGGCGATACTTAACCGGCGGTGGCGGCGCCGGAGCTCCGGCGGTGCCCGTCACGTGACTGTACGCATGTGTGCCAACGGTGTACTGATGCACCGCCACGTGACGGAAGAGCGCAGCCCTGTGCCGTCTCCCGCCAGAGAGACGGCTGAGTCTTGCAGGGGAGGAGGAGAGAGTTCTCATTCCACAGTTCCGCTTGTTTGCTCTTGCTGTGCTTGCGGAACAGCCCCACAGGACGCGATGCTCTGAAGGAGGGGACCAGCAGCGCGCGGGCCGCTCTAGCGGCGGCCGTCACTGGCTCGAGACCCGGACGTGCGCCGCGAGTCCACTGACAGGCGATAGCACGAACCGCGGGCTGTCCGGACACCGCTCCGCGGTGCTCCTCCGGTTTGTGGTGCATACCATCGTGCAATGCGCGGTCGTGCTGTAGCGCCGGCGCACGGGAGTTGATCAGAGCAGAAGGCGCGTGCGTCTGCGTTGTCGGCGATCTAGGACGTGTACCCGGCGGTGAATGAGACCACACTGCTCGTGTACCGGTGCTAGGCGGCTGTTTCGGTTGACTGAGTGATGGCGGACCGATGCAGTATGCGTGTAATCTCGCGATACTGAATATTTATGTTGTAGGTGCGGTCACTTTGCATTGAATATTTATTGCATGAATGAGCAAAGGTGTTGAACTTGTGCGCTTACCCTGATTTATTGTGCAGATAAATGGGCATGATCGTATACTCCATACTTTTGTGTGCGAATAATATATGTTCTTGAAGCATGTGTACGCCTGCTATGAGTTCACTCCCAATGACCGGCTCTCGTGACTCACAAATCGTTCATGATGAAATATACATGTACACATTATGCTATTATCCTCGTTATTTCGAGCGTTGTGACTTGTGATTTTCAGTGGTGTTGAAAATATTTATTTAACTGTTTTAAATAGTAATTATGTACCTTTGGTGACGCGATTGGTGAGCACAATAGTCCCGAATAATCGCTCAATCTAAAACATCCATATGCATAAATATCGATATCCTGAAATATCCACGTCCTGCGACTCTCAGATCCCCTTCATTCACGGACATGCTGTATAAACGGCCAGACGTTCTGGGCGTGTGTTTTCATAGCCCCCGTGTGTGCTTCAGCTGACGCACTTCACGGATGTCCGAACAGCCCCCGACTCTCACGCGGGACCACCCTGCACCTGCCCCAGCCGTCTGAGTCCCCCCCCCCCCCTGTCATTCAGTAACGGCCGTCCACGATACCCGGACTCCGAGCTGGCGAGCGCGCGGCGGTCCGGCGGGCCACGGAACGGGAGATGCTCCCGAGGTATCGCGACGGAAGGTGGGACATTCGCAAAGCGATCATCACGAGTCGTGTGCCACGGCATCAGCTGCGGCGGCGGGACAGGGGGAGAGGGATGAGAGCCGTTGCTGGGAACTTAGAGCTGACTGAGCGCCAGCGGCCACATCAAAGTCAATGGAAAGAAATAAAGATGGAGAGATTGGGGAGGGACGGACATTTTTTCTGATTATTAAAAGCTCGACGAGTTAATGGGTGGCAATTTCTATTTCTGCTGATGGGGATCTCTGAAACCCGCCGGTGCCTGCTACCTTTCGAGCTGTGTTGCTGATGGTGGTTTCGTACTGCTGACGAAGGATCGGGGCTGGTAACAGGAGCTCAGTATTGTTAGCGGAGGATCGGTGCTGGTAACGGGAGCTCTATGCTGCTGACGAAGGATCGGTGCTGGAAATGGGAGCTCGGAATTGTTGGCGGAGGATCGGTGCTGGTAACGGGATCTCTATGCTGCTGATGAAGGATCGGTGCTGGAAACGGGAGCTCGGAATTGTTGGCGGAGGATCGGTGCTGGTAACGGGAGCTCTATGCTGCTGACGAAGGATCGGTGCTGGAAACGGGAGCTCGGAATTGTTGGCGGAGGATCGGTGCTGGTAACGGGAGCTCTGTACTGCTGACGAAGGATCGGCGCTGGAAACGGGAGCTCTGTACTGCTGACGAATGATCGGTGCTGGTAACAGGAGCTTGGTATTGTTGGCGGAGGATCGGTGCTGGTAACGGGAGCTCTGTACTGCTGACGAAGGATCGGCGCTGGAAACGGGAGCTCTGTACTGCTGACGAATGATCGGTGCTGGTAGCAGGAGCTTGGTATTGTTGGCGGAGGATCGGTGCTGGTAACGGGAGCTCTGTACTGCCGACGAAGGATCGGTGCTGGTAACGGGAGCTCGGTGTCGCTGACGAAGGATCGGTGCCGGTAACAGGAGCTCAGTATTGTTGGCGGAGGATCGGTGCCCCCGGTTGAGTCCGCGACACTGCTCGTCCCGTAACAATGGGCCATCGTTTGACATCAGAAGGTCCTCTGTTTGGTATGCATAATGCAGTGCCGTCACCCGTGCTGCACACGTGACAGCAATCCCCATGTTTGAGGTACCGACAGTGATGGCGCGGTGTCGGAGACTTGGTCCGAGCGCCGCACCAGTGGTGCTCTGAATGGAGCACTCCATTTTCACACTGGGTGGGGGGACTACCTGAAGTTAGCGACGCCTTGCATCAAAGCTGAACAGTGTCGCGGTGAACCGAACAGACCCGTTTGCCGCTGCTTACATGCCCCTGCATCTGATCGGCGCTGCCATGGGACCGGGCAGTGTAAACCATATGCCTGCTTTTGTCCGCTTGGTGTATCGTTCATACTTGGCGGGATGAATTCCTGTCGGTGATGAGCTCTTGAATCACGTAAAGCCGTAAGTACCTTGCTGTTTTTCCCGAACGACATCCTCCATTCAGTTGCCGAGTTTTGCGCCTCACATGCCTTACGTGCCCTCCCTCCCCAGCGTGGTCTTGGCCGCCTTCCCAGCCCTCTCCTCCCGTCTCTCAAAGTGGTTCTGAGCTCGTCCCGTCGCCTGGCAACAGGCAGTTAGCGTTGCAAACGTTCCTCCGGCCGACAGCAGACCGGCCCGGCCCGCCTCCACGACCGAGCTGGAGCTGGGCAGACCGCTGGGCTCCAGCCGCTCCCAACAACACGACGCTTTCGGGCGTCGACAGCGCCTCTGACCGAGGGCATCACGCTTATGGAATGTGGCGACAGTAATATTCTGTTGGGTGCAGCGCTACATGACAAAATGATTACTTGGTTCCCATCCGCGACGCGGTCGAGGCTGAAGAAGTCTCCGAAGCACATGCAGAATCCGCTGTGACCTGAGCAAGACCCCAGGGTACGGACACTTCTGCCGTGACCTGAACAAGCCCCCGGGCACCAATACTGCCGTTGTGACCTGAACAAGCCTCCAGGGCATGGACACAGCTGCTATGACCTAAACAAGCATCCAAGGCACGGACTTGCTGCTGTGATTTGAACAAATCCCCGGGGCACGGGCACTACTTCTGTGACCTGAACAAGCCCCCCAGGGCAGGGACATGCCGCTGTTGTGACCTGACGTTATCTCCAGCCGGCTCTCCAGTCGGGCCGGGCGGCGCCCAGTGCCTGTTGTTTACGGCCGGCCGGCCCGTGCGCCGTCGGGTTTCACTGGCGCTCGGCCTGGCAGGCCGGCGGCCCGCCCCCGCCCGCCCAGCGGCCGCGGCCGCCCGCCCCGCGAGCGAGCACCTGGCAGTGGCACTGGCCAGTGGCCGGCGGCACGCCGCCTCTGAGACGGCAGGCCGCGCGGCGGCCGTGGCAAGGTCGCCGCCCACTCGCGTCCTGTCACGAATCGACCCCAGCCGGACTTCGACGACAGGTCAGGGTGTTTTAGCCGGCGAGCAGGTTTCGGATCAGGGGAGGGGTCACCCTCCCCTCGGGTCCGGTGAACGGGTTAAGGTCGCTCCCCCGAAACTGTTGCCGACCGCGTCGGTGCCGGTGAGCTGATGCACAACCGAGTTAGCTGCCAAACGTCCGTGCAGCGGCACCGTCGAACACCACTAGTGGAGAGACGGAGACGTGGCTGCGGTCGATCCATGGCCAATGACTGTTACTAGTCTGTCACCAGCCGATTACAAACTGTCAGTGGGGCACATCCCCGCTCGGCTGTCGCGGCTGCGTCTGTCACCAGCCGATTACAAACTGTCAGCGGGCACATCCCCGCTCGGCTGTCGCGGCTGCGTCTGTCACCAGCCGATTACAAGCTGTCAGCGGGCACATCCCCGCTCGCCTGTCAGTGGGGCACATCCCCGCTCGCCTGTCAGCGGGGCACATCCCTGCTCGCCTGTCGCGGCCGCAGTCAGGCAGATACACACACGGCTATTTGCTCCCACTTGCTTCCAGACGGCTGCAAGACGCCTCCAACTGAATGGCTCGAATAAAGCCCGACCGTGCCGCGATGCTCTGTGCTTGCAAGAGCGCCGGGGGTGATGTGTTGCTTCTTTCATTCTGTCTGAACCGCTAGCCGCCGCCCTGTCTAGACCTCCACCACCGCCCTGTCCAGACCATCGCTGGTCTGTCTGGACCATCACCGCCAGTCTGTCTGCACCACCGTCTCCGCCCTGTCTGAACTGCCGCTGCCACCCTGTCTGGGCCGCCGTTGTCACCCTGTCTGGACCGCCGTCGCCGCCCTGTCTGGACCTCCGTTGCCGCCCTGTCTGGACCGCCATCTCCGTCCTGTCTGGACCGCCGTCGCCGTCCTGTCTTGAGCGCCTCGCCGCCCTGTCTGGACCTCTGTTGCTGCCCTGTCTGGACCGCCGTAGCCGCCCTGTCTCGACCGCCGTCACCGCCCTGTCTTGACCGCGTCGCCGCCCTGTCTGGACCTCTGTTGCCGCCCTGTCTGGACCGCCGTAGCCGCCCTGTCTGGAGCTCCCGCCTGGTGGGGCGATGGCCTCCGCTCAGGGCCGTGCAGAGTGCAGCGGGGGGAGTGTCGTCCGACCCACGCCAAATTAGCGACCGGCGTCGTGTTCAATCACAGGGCGCAATGACGTCGGCTGTATTCACAATGAATGCAGAGATAAGAGTACAAAGGCGGGTCTGGTCGGCCACAGTCTGCTCGATAGGGCCAGATAAGAGCCTCAAGTGGAAATTGCACACTACATGCGAAGGCTGAGGAGACACGGCTGCAACTGGAGCCGGCGCTCCGGGACGAAACGACCGCACAGCGGCCTCGCACACGCGCACCACGAGCACGAGCGTGATTACGGTCACGCGTCATGCCGTCACACACGCGCTCCGGCGGACCAGAGCGCACGTCACAGGCTCGAGTCCACCATCCTCCTGTTTTCCTCGTGTCACACGCACCAACAGTCTCGTGCATAGTACCAGCCTTCGCGACCGCGCACTGAAAAGCGGCCCGGCCAGTCACGGCCGTCCTCGCCGCGTGGTGTCACGCCCCCATAAATCAGGCGATCATCGCGAGCCCCACTCACGTCCCTCGCCGCCGACCACGCGTCGGTCCCTCAAAGCCCCAAAATCACAGCAGGAGTTGATCTCATGGCCAGCAACGGCCCGGACCTGAGGCCAGTGGCCTTCGGATGCCATTCAAGATCAATCGCAGACATCGTCAGCCAAGCCGCGGCCAGCACGGCTATCACACACTAGTGGCAGGCACGGATTCACGACGAGATATCGTGCACGGCGTCCACGTCGCGAGCCCCCAGCAGCTTTTACAACCTACGTGTTGGCACGAGCACGGTCCTAATGATTGCTCCAGCAGTCTCCAGAATGCACATATCGACACTAACATGACCCCATTGCTCTTAGCAGCCTCTACAGCGCGCGTGTTGACGCAGACATGACCCCACAATGAAGAATCGGGGCAGGGCGCCAGCCTGCACAATGAAAGAAGCTACCGGCATGCGCTGACAGAGAGTGCCGCCGCCGCTTTTGGACGTGACCGGTCAGGGGCCGCCAGACGCTGCAGCCGAGCCCGACAAATGGCCAGGCGAGCCCTGCACAGGTGCGCCTGCCTTCTGCAGCAGCGGCACCATTAGCCCTGCACTGCTGAGGCCGGGTAATGGTCTCCGGCGAGGCGGGCCTGCACGGCCGGCCGTGCGACAGCGGTTGCGGAGGCGGTGGCAGGAGGACGGCGCCACACCGGCTGCCGCTGCAGCAGCAGGTGTACGGGGGAGGGAGGGGCGCATCCGCGGCTCACGACTGCACGGAGCGGCACGGGAGGAGCGGCGCGGGTTCGGGGGGCGTGCAGCCGGCTCCCTCCGACCAGCTGTGTGTGTTGCCATGCCGGTGCAAGGGCTGTTGGCAGATGAGTCGACAAGCTGGCTGGGAAAGAAAGGTCAAACATCCAGGAGCCCGGCCACTCACGCTATAGCTTTTTCCGGGGGATAATTAATGCAGAGAGCATCAGCGCAGCCTGCCCTTCACCATCAGTCGTATCACTGTTAGTGCCGCATCCGCCGCCGGCTCATATTACTAGCCTGCACCAACGTCCGTCTAGATCATATGTTCACTGAGGGATGGCAGCAGAACAGAGTCGCTGAGAGTCTCCCGCTTCTCGCACGGTGGCAGTGAATACGGAAAGGTCGCCCGCGCCAGCGGGACCGTTTGGCACGGAACGCCGATACATGACGTCACAGGTGCAGGCTGTACACGAGGTGACCTTACAATAAACCACGGGCTGGGCAGTGTGCAGCGACGTATTCATGGCTTTGCTGCGCTGCCCTGGGTGCAGTGCACTTCTGAGGCAGACTGGAACTATGTTGAACTCGTTTCATGTTTATGTTCGCAGCGCTGTGTCCGATGTTTAAAAACCTCTGACGGATAATCACCCCTAGAACTTGCGCGAGTACGACAACGGCCGGCTAGTCAGCCTGTCATGAGAACATAAGGCCAGACGATAACTGAGGGCTGTTTGGAGCATCAAAGGTGCCAAACATAGGCCGCGGGCACTATTCATGAACATAATCAATGGCGTGATGCGTGAAGTGATCTTTTTTTAAATAGCCGTCCATCCAATATTTATTTTTCGGACGTCTTCTGTCAGCTGTTCATTCTTCCAAATGTTCCTGCTTTGGCCGTGATCGTGCAAAGACTTGGGAGACAGGAACGTACCTCCTTGCCTCAAATAAGTTGTGACATCCACACTCAACGATTTTCCATTCCGCGGTTTTGGACTGATGCAGGAGGCTAACGGCTATCGATGCCGTGCCAGTCTTTGGCCGTCTGACACGGTTGTCTACGGAACCAGTGACTGACCAGCCGGTGAGAATGACCCATCACTGGGTCCAGCCGCGGATGCGGTGACGTTCGCTAGTATAGCACATCATTAGCCCAGCCGCCGGCGCGATGATGGGTCACCGCCCCCAGCCACGGGCGTGATGACAGATCACCGCCCCAGCCGCGGGCGTGGTGACAGGTCACCACCTCAACAACGGGCGTGGTGACAGATCACCGCCCCAGCCGCGGGCGTGGTGACGGGTCACCGCCCCAGCCGCGGGCGGGGGTGACGGGTCACCGCCCCAGCCGCGGGCGGGGTGACGGGTCACCGCCCCAGCCGCGGGCGTAATGACCTGGCACCGCCCCAGCCGCGGGCGTAATGACCTGGCACCGCCCCAGCCGCGGGCCCTGTAACGGATCACCGCCCCGGCCGCAGGTGTCGTGACCCGTCAGTGGACCCGGTTGTGGCAGCGGCAGGTGGCGCGGCAGGCGCGGGCCGGTTTACCGCGCGTCCGGCACGTCCAGTTTCTGTCCAGCCGGCGCAGCTGGGCACAGTTGCTCCAACGATCCGACCACGGGCACGAGTTGGTGCACAGCCGCTTCTTGCTGTTGCAGGAGCGCCGGCAGCGACTGCAGGGCCGGCCTGGCTGGTACGGCCGACCCAGACGCTCCACGTAGTTGCCGCTGTCGGTCACGTGGGCCGGTCACGTGGGGTGGGGTGGGGGGGGGGGCTGTCATGGGGATAGCGGGATCAGGTCAAAGGTGCTGAACTGGGATTGGTGTCGCCAGGTCAGGAGCGCTACATGGGGCGGGGAGTTGCATGGGGGCGATGCGGTCACAACAGCGCGTGGAGTGGTCAGCTGTCTCACGATAGATGGCATGATCTGGTTAAGGATCGCTCGAGGGTTTGTTGTTGAACCGAAAACGAATGGCGAATGAATAAAGCAAACATTTGCAAACACCGTGGTCGTTTTCATCTGCTATTTTGCAGGTTAAGTTATGGTTAAATATACCATCCATTTATGAGTTTCTAACCCAATGCCCTCGTGGCACAGGGCTGAAGGCTGGCAGCAGTTTCTTCACCACCCGTAAAACATCAGCTGATCACCTTTTGTTCCGCATATGGTTGCCGAATACCTGACGATATCGTCAGTTGTGAGCTGTGGCGTAGTAGATAACGAATGAATGGGCGACAGCCTGAAACATCTGTCAGTGAGTTGCACTCACGTGGGGCAGTAGTTGCAGACGTAGTTGTAGTACGGAGTGGGCTTGGCGTTCTTGCAGAAGGTCCATGCGCACCCCACCTTATGCGTGGAGTACCATACCATCTGGGTGTAGTGACCGACTTCCGTAAGGTTGTTCTTGCTTGAACCGAACCGGAAGATGTCCTTCTCCAAGAACCAGCTCTTAATGGCAAAGTACCTGTAGTTGCAGGCAGAAAGCGTTGGGAAAATCGTGTGTTAGGTGTTCCGGAGCTTCGTAAATTATTGAAACAAGTGCGCTGGCTCCGAGTGTATCGTATCCAGCTCGTTACAAAATCACCAGTCCAGCTGTTAACAATCGTCTGGCCCCGTGTGGTCTCAAGCGGTCCTGTACAGCCATGGCATTTGCCGTCGCGTTCTAGGACAACAGGACGTCAAGCCGTAATCCGTTTTCACTTCTGGCAGTTACCATTAGTTGTAGTCAGATTAGGTCCATATGAATAAAGCATGTGCACTTTCACTGCTTCGAGGAACATGAAGACAAAAAAGAAGAGCGGAGAAAAGGACCAAAAGTAAAGCAAATACATACCACGGCACTTTGTGCGTTGAGACGAAGATGTTCTGGCCGCAAGCACCGAAGTTCTGTTGCCACCTGCCCGTATCATTGGCGTGTACCAACAGCTGGCATTCCTCAGCCCATACCTGGGCGTCCTTGGCGGCACCCCTGTGCCAGCTCTGGAGGTGACAGAAGGCGCCAGCTCACTATACACACGCATACCGGCGGGTAACTCGTGGGGCTCCGTGAGCTGTCTGGAAAGGCGACGCGAGACGCAGGGCGCCATGTGCTCTTACATACAACAGGGTTCGTAGAATATGTGTTCACGACGCTTCGCCGCCGCTGAGATTATTCGCAACAGCGTCAAGGGGCGACATTATTGTGCATAGCTTGTCATGTTTTTCCCTTTGCACCAACGGGCGTAATAACACACAAGACCAATAGGCAAGGCTCGAGGGACCTTCCAGACCACCTCAAATTGTGCCCGACATAGTTTTAAATGTAAGGTGAAGGACTGTGCTGTGCCATCAATTCTCAGTTCCCCGTCAGCTTGCGCTGTGCGCTGTGCTGTGCCACCTCTCATGTCTTCCTGAAATCCCATCAATAAGCCCATGTCCCGTCACCGAGCCGCCCGCCCGCACGGGTATCCGGTAATGACTCTGACCTCCCTGCCTGCGCCGCCCGGGGCCTTCCGCCGCGCCGCCTCGCGGCAAAGAGTTGTCCCGGCCCGTATTGGGAGCGGCAGCCTTCGGGGTCGCGGCGCTGGTGACCCCGACGGCGGCCGCTTGGGCAACAGCGGGAAGCGCGCGCGTCAGCAGCGCCCACGTATAAGGCGTCAGCGGTGCTGCGTCAGACGGGCGACGAGCCGTCTCCGCCGGCGTGGTGCTGACCCCGGGCGAGGTCACCGGCGGCGAAGCTCCACCGGTCCGGCCTGGCCGCCGACGGCACCGCCGAGGCCGCCGGATCCGACGGCGTGGCGGCGGCAGAGCTGGTGCCTGCTGCGGCTTCAGGTTTGCGTGGCGCCGGGGCAGAGGTGTGCAAGGTGTTGGCCCCGACAGGAGGGACGCCATCGCTCGTGCCGTGTGTATTCCCGGGTACTGGTCCGTTCGAGCAGCAGGTACTGCTAGAGTCGGCAGCAGGCGTGCCGGGCGGATTCCCGGGTACTGTTCCGTTCGAGCAGCAGGTACTGTTAGAATCGGCAGCAGGCGTGCCGGGCGGATTCCCGGGTACTGTTCCGTTCGAGCAGCAGGTACTGTTAGAGTCGGCAGCAGGCGTGCCGGGCGGATTCCCGGGTACTGTTCCGTTCGAGCAGCAGGTACTGCTAGAGTTGGCAGCAGGCGTGCCGGGCGGATTCCCGGGTACTGTTCCGATCGAGCAGCAGGTACTGTTAGAGTCGGCAGCAGGCGTGCCGTGCGAATTCCCGGGTACTGTTCCGTTCGAGCAGCAGGTACTGCTAGAGTCGGCAGCAGGCCCGTCGCTAAGCCCGCTGATAACTCCATTCACCACAGACGACTCTAAAAACGCTGACGCTGTCGGTAGCACCTCGTTAATTGGGCCACTTGCACAGAAGCTTGCACGTCGGTCGAGCGTGGCGTGCACGGGCTGGTGATCGCGATACATTGACGCGGCCGAGGTGGCGCTGCTCTGTCGTTGTATTTGGCGTGTCTGACTGATTGTGGGCCTGACAAGTGCAAGCGTCCATGTTTACGTCCGACAGCGGAGCTTTTAGCGGTGTCGGTGCCAAATGCAAGTGGCAGGCTTGGCGGATGTCCAGAAAGTTAGGCGCCTGTTTTGTCACCATGCCGACAAAACCCCGATGTGCGAATAGAGTAAATTTGCATGCAGTGACAAAATGTAGGCTGCAGCAGTATATTTGTATCGTCTCAGGGTCATCTCATTTCATTTCTAATACTCATCATCACAGCCATGCCGAGAATTCGCGCAAAAATGAGTCCCGAGGCGCGGTTTATAATGGTATTTCCAGGAGGGGACCCGTTGCCAACGGACATAGCTCCCCGTCATCAGGTCTGGGGCGGATCTCCCCGCTGAATTGAGGCGTGCTTTGCGAGCCACTTGGGCTGCCCATTTCGAGCTGGCGGAAGTTTGTCTCTAACGAAGCCCGTGCATGAGCGTGAGCTGCTCCGACACTTCTGCTGATCATCCCGACCGGCTCCTTCAGTCAATACAAATGACTCGGCGGCCTGGAGTCTCGACACCATTTGTTGCCAGCCGCGCGGCTTCTTTCACCAGCTGGCGGCAGACCGCCGGTCAGGGGGCGGGGGCGGGGGGGGGGGGGTCGGCTGCTGACAGCGGGTAACACCGGCGCCATTGTATGCAACAGCGGCCGAACCGGGCTCCGGTCGCCGCACTGACGGCGTCGAGTGCCCCACATCGGCAGGAGCTCAGGTGTAGCGGCAGCGGCCAACAGGGGGCAGCAAGGATTGCCTGTCCCCATCTTTGAAGAAGGCCATCACTAAACTCACGGTGTTCCATGGACAGAAACGAGGCAAAAGCCGCGTCTGGATGTCCCGGCCCGTTCAGCTGCTGGGACCATGCGCCGCTGCTGAGCAAGGGACGCCAGGCGAGCGTTAGACACGCCCCGGCCGCCGTCCGGGCAGCCTGCAACAGCGTGGCGTCCACTGCCCTGCACGGCAGCACGGCCGCGACCGGAGACGGCCGGTGGACACGGCCGGGCGTGCTGGACCCTGCGACCCCTGCCCCTCTTGCTCCCGGCCCCCTACCTAACTCCTGCTTCTCCCTGCGTCTACCCCTGTCCTTGTCTTTCCCTGTCCCTGTCCCTTCCTGGCCCCACCCCCTATCGGTCCGTACCCCTTGCCCCTCACTGCTCCCACTTCTTCTTGCTCCGTTCCCCCCCCCCCGCCGCTCCCTGAACCCGTCCCCTGTCCACCTCCCTGCTCCCTCCCATCCCCTCCCTGTCCTTGCCCCAGGACCGATCGGAGGTGGTCGAGACAAAGCCGCTTATCTAATGCATTGGACGAGGGCCAACAATCACGTCAAACTCCAAGTCTGACTGTGCCAGGCCTAGATAGCTCCTAGTGAGAGCACTTCAAGCACCATAGAGGCCATCTGAACATCGTGTGCAGTCCTGAATACACCGTAACATAAGGGTATTCGATATTTTGGTGACCACCCACTGTGACAGTGCCGGGACATCCGCTATGAGCCCCACCACAACGGCGCCGGCCATCCCACCTGCCAGCGCCAGCATAGTGGTGGTAAGACCAGACCTTTACCCACCGGCACTGACGTCTGCCAGCGCCAGCATAGTGGTGGTAAGACCAGACCTTTACCCACCAGCACTGACGTCTGCCAGCGCCAGCATAATGGTGGTAAGACCAGACCTTTACCCACCAGCACTGACGTCTGCCAGCGCCGGCATAGTGGTGGTAAGACCAGACCTTTACCCACCAGCACTGACGTCTGCCAGCGCCAGCATAGTCGTGGTAAGACTAGACCTCTACCCACCAGCACTGACGTCTGCCAGCGCCAGCATAGTGGTGGTAAGACTAGACCTCTACCCACCAGCACTGACGTCTGCCAGCGCCGGAATAGTGGTGGTAAGACCAGACCTCTACCCACCAGCACTGACGTCTGCCAGCGCCAGCATAATGGTGGTAAGACCAGACCTTCACCCACCAGCACTGACGTCTGCCAGCGCCAGCATAGTGGTGGTAAGACTAGACCTCTACCCACCAGCACTGACGTCTGCCAGCGCCAGCATAGTGGTGGTAAGACCAGACCTTTACCCACCAGCACTGACGTGCCCTGGCGAGTCTCCACCTGCCAGTACTACCGTCACATTATATACGTCCCTGCTCCTACCGGAGCGATGATGCCACATCACCTCCACCCACGTACACCTCCATGTGTCGCTGCCCGTGTCCATCCCCCGGCGCTAGCAGGGCACAAGGGGGCCAGCACTCACCATCTTGAGCATGTTGGCGGCGCGGGGCTTCACGCGGCTCCTGAAGCGGTTGTGGAAGTGTGTCAGCTTGCGCTGCACCTTCGGCGAGCGGGCGTCCAGCTGCCAGCCGGCCACCTTGTCACCAAAGAGTTTGGGCGCTGGAACAGGGGGCAATCGCGTGAGAGAGCCGCGCGGCTCGGCTTCGGTGACCGGGTCTGGGTGAACGTCTCCACAGCGGAGCGGGAGGCGCCGCGTGAGGGAGCTGTGCGGCTTGGCTTCGGTGACCGGGTCTGGGTGAGCGTCTCCACAACGGAACGGGAGGCGCCGCGTGAGGGAGCTGGGCGGCTTGGCTTCGGTGACCGGGTCTGGGTGAGCGTCTTTACAGCGGAACGAGAGGCGCCGCCAGAGACGGGGGTACCGTGACGGGGATACCATCAATGTGAAAAATGCTCTCAATGCAGCTAAACTGCGCTGGTCGGAAAAAAATGTGTGAGCGGCTCTTCTCATTAAATTTTCACTCTGTTGGCTTCTGAAGCTCTTCAGAAACACATAACACATAACATATCTAGATGTTATGTGTTTTGCCAGCGGTAAATAGGGCAATAGTACAGTCATTTGTCTATTGTTGCTAACACTGTAATAGTGACGTCAACCGAATACAGCTGAACACCGAGGACTGCGGGTAACGCAGCGGTCGCCAGGAGGCAGTCAACCGAACACAACTGAACACCGAGGACTGCGGGTGACGCAGCGACTGACGGGAGGCAGTCAACCGAACACAACTGAACACCGAGGACTGCGGGCGACGCAGCGACTAACGGGAGGCAGTCAACCGAACACAACTGGACACCGAGGACCGCGGGTGACGCAGCGGTCGCCAGGATGCAGTCAACCGAACACAACTGAACACCGAGGACTGCGGGTGACGCAGCGGTCGCCAGGAGGCAGTCAACCGAACACAACTGAACACCGAGGACTGCGGGTGACGCAGCGACTGACGGGAGGCAGTCAACCGAACACAACTGAACACCGAGGACTGCGGGTAACGCAGCGGTCGCCAGGAGGCAGTTAACCAAACACAACTGAACACCGAGGACTGCGGGTGACGCAGCGGTCGCCAGGAGGCAGTCAACCGAACACAACTGGACACCGAGGACTGCGGGTGACGCAGCGGCCGCCAGGAGAAGGCTAGTGTTTTGTGTACAAGAGACGGCTAGTGTAGGCGAGTTCATGCTCATGACGGCTTCTGTGACGCTGTCACCGCTGATGGGTTCTTTCGCAGATCTGTCCAAGATTGCAAGACCTGACTAAGCAGGCTGGGTGACGACAGAGGGCAACGTGTAATGGACATCAGTGTGAAGTGTGCACTGCTTAAGAAATGCATGACTTTCCATGAATCATGTTGTTTGACAACGCGGTGATGAAAGGAAGCGGCAGAATATTCAAATTTAATATATCAACTGAGACTTAAGAAACACAAAAACAGACTTTCACAGTTTTCGGTTCAAATAAATGGGGGCACATTTGATGTGATATGAAGCCTAGTCGTCTACCTGCCTTGAATCACGCGCATAGAGCTTTATCTCTACCCGACCCTCCGGCGGCTGAGAGATCCAGCACGACCCAGCAGCTGATGTCAGCAGCATTGCCGGACATTACAGACGCTCTCAGATGGGGTGGGGTGGGGTGATTGAAGCTGGGGTGATGGAACCAACAGCCAGCAGCCTGCCGCCTAGACACCAGCCATGCACTGATCAATGGCGCAATGCTGGGACGGCGGCACACATTGAGATGATGCCGCCATTGACGGGCCCGGCTCTCCTGGCCAGCCAGACCCGTCAACAAACGGATCGCCAGTAGCCACGCTATCAAAATATTTGCGGTCTGCTGCGACGAGAGCCGCGCATCTCCGGCCGCCGTTCCCCGTCCACGGCTGGTTTGAACACAGGCGAGCTGAAATAGCCTGCGGACCATTGTGGCGAGGGATCATGAGCCCGGTGTTGTTAGCTACACATTCCCAGACGGACTAACATAGACACAGGGTAAATACAAGTTGCAGTTTAATAAACACTGTCATCGTTTTGACGTGGAGCGTCGCTGTAGCTGACAATGCGGTCGGTGCAGAGGGCACATCAGGACTCCAGAATCGCAGCCCGTAACCAGCTACTTTGGACTGCGGCATGTTTTCTTGGAACACTTGTGTGCTGAGGTAAGATGTGCACGGAAAAGCACCGAGGTCATTTCCCACCCCGGTTGATAACGGGAAGTTGGAAGAGCCGCCGCACCAAAGCCGCAGCTCCGGCCCGTCGCTCGCAATCGCCTCGTTGAGGTGCGGGATTCCTGGAGCACCCGACGGGGGCAGTGTTTACGTCTGCGGCGTCGGTTGCACCGGCGCCGACGTCGACAGCCGGGCCGGTGTACACCGTGCATGACAGGCCGGTCGGTGCCAGCGGGGCCGAGCCGTCGTCACCTGCCGTGCGGCTGCCACGCTGTCTGGCAGACGCCGCCAGCGCCAGCTGAGCGATGCGACGACGAAGCCGGCGCAGGCCGGCGGCGAGAGGTCCAGCCCCCAGACGACCGCGCCCGTTCGTGATGCGGCCTACAGTGCCGCCCAGTTGCGATGGCTCTCAGCGCTGCGCCTCCGATGCCAGATGAGCACGGTGATGCGAATGGCAGGCGCCGAGACGGCTCGCTCATAGCGTGAGCAATCGCGCTGTTAGTCAGAAGAGACTCTGACGCGCAAGGGAAACAGCGATAATTCGACCCCATCCATTCAGGCGTGGTCCGGTGGGCTTTTCAAAACAAAGATGGTCACGGTTACAGCAGCCAAAACAGCAAACAATGACTGCAAAACTGAAATGTTAACCAACCAGGAAGCCATGGTCGCTGCTGCCGGGGTGATGAAATGCCCCCTTTATCACCCACTGGGTGTAAGCATGGACAAACGACCTGGACACAACCAGGCTAACCACAATATGGAGCTCTTCCGCGGTGAGGGTGCTTGCGTCAATTATGTCCTGCCTTTGACTGATATTAATATTGTTTTTAGCCTTGCGTATCAAAAAACTTTTAACTGGATAATCCAACTATCATTTTGGACCCGCTTGTACTATTTGATTGATCAACAAAGCCTGAAAAGGAGCATAAAGATCGATGAAATATATTTTCTTCGGCGTGAAAGCGTCACGAAGGTGGACTTCAGACACCCGTTTAAGCAAATTTCTATGCAACATCATACGACTCATGAATAAATTCATAACACGTGGGAAATCACGTCCCTTAGCCCCAGCTTTTTCGTGTTTGGGCAATTGTTACGGATGTCTCGGATCGAGTCGTGATTATCTAAGCATCTCGCCGAGAACCATATGACATATCACGTCCCGCATTACATCCGTTGGGAGTGCCTTGCTTTATTAGAAATCGTGCAGCATTGCTGAAACTGACTCCTTTTGGCCTGTCCTTCGAAAGATTGAGGGGAAGAAAACTTATCTTGCTAAAGGTGTAACCAAACAAGAGTCAGACTATTATGACGTAGTTAAATACCGGGTATCCTCGAAAAAATAAACAAGAACGTGGCAGCATGAAAAGGTAACTTATGCAGGTCCGGGAGACTTCGCAGAGCATTATGACACCAGAAGAGGCTCGAATCAGCAGTACCTGGCCATGTAGCCAGTTACAGTAAACGACGGAGATAGATGGGTGAGAAAGCTGGCTACATGAAAAAATGACGAAGCCGGCATCTAAAACGATTACTTCATAACTAAATAAGTGTGATGGCCTCGCTGCACATTGAAAAACTGGTTGAAAAAGAAAATGTATTGATATTTCTGCAACAAAACTTTGTAAACACAATAAATGGGCAGCAAATTCAAAATTCAAAAGTTTGGACATTGTTTTTTGAATCGAGGTTTTGAAATTTGACGTTATCGCGTATAATTACTTTGACAGAGGCTTGTAGTCGAAATATCGATACATCTCTCTTTTTCCGCAGGGCATTCAACGAGAGATAATGTCATTATAATCGTGTTATGTATTTGTAATGTTCTCGCAGCTGCACTGGGCTCAGATTCAGAGCTTTTGACCTAACAGTATGAAGATGAAAGATGATTGGTACAAAACCACTTGTAGGACTCACCCATAGCTGTAAATTCTTACGTTTTTTGACCATATCTCACCGTCGGAAGAACATAAATAGCACAACGAGAGCTTTTGGGCTTTTAAGGATGAAATTGTTCCATCACCATCCAAAAAACATGTTCAAAACCAGAAACAAAAACATAGTCCAAAATAATAAGTAAAAATAGGAAGTGACCAAAAACGCAGCCCACAAAAAGCACCACATTTAAATAAAGATGTCTTTGGAAAGGAATCACACGGTTATACTTGACATTCATATCAAGGCTTAGTTGACGCCAAATTTACTTGGTTTAATTCACTCAGTTTTGACGTGTGATATCTAAGCGCAGGCAAGAGTGTCAAACGTGTCCAGTTTTGCTTTGAACACGCTTGTTTTTTTTTCTCTCAACTCGGCGTGCGCACAAGGACGCGGGGGCTATGATCAAGTTGGGGGGGGGGGGGCAATTCCAAAATGCTACAAAAGACCGCGATAGATTAAAAAGCGGGCCTTTTACAAGCAGAACACTCCCATGCAGGTCAGAATGGACCCTTTACAGACCAGAATTCGCCCTCTACATACCAAAATGGGTCCTTTCCAGTCAATAATGGACACTCTTCAGGTCAGAATGTATCCGATAGAGTAAGGATGGACACTCCGCGGGACAAAATATGTCCTCCACAATCCATAATGGGCCCTCTACGGGTCAGAAAGACCCACTTGGCAATTAAGCTCAGAATGGGACTTGTACGTTGTCAGAATAGCTCTCATTAAGTCGGAATGAGTTTTTCACAGGATAGAATGGCCCTCATCAGGCTTGAATGAGCCCCTCTCCAAACTAGAATGAGCCCTCCATAGTCGATGATATGTCCTCTACACATCGAAGTGAGCCATCTACAGACCAAAATGAGCTCTCTTCGGGTCAGAATGGGCTCATTACAGATCGGAATGGGCCCCCTCTACGGACCAAAATGAACTCGCCACAGTTCAATGATGGGCTCTCTTCTGGTCAGAATCCCCTCAGAAGGGAGCTTGCAGTCGGCAATAGGCCTTCTGCAGGTCAGAATGGGCCCTTAGCAGGCGAGAATGGGCCCTCCACAGACCAAAATTGGCCCTCTACAGTTAATACTGGATCATCCACAGGTCATAATGAGCCCTCTTCAGGTCATAATGGTGCTTCACAGGCCGTCATGAACCTTCTTAAGACCGGAAGGAGCCTTTGATGTACCATGAGTAATGGGCAATCCACAGCTGATGCACCGTTAATCCAATACTCCACAGCTGATCGACAGTCAATCCAACAATCCACAGCTGATCCACAGTCAGTACAATAATCCACAGCTGATCCATAGTCAGTCCAACAATGCACAGTTGATCCACAGTCAATCCAACAATCCACAGTCTTTTTCAGGACAGGTCCACTAAGTGTGGGGGACTCCCTCCAGCATTTAAGTCAGGGAGGGGCGAGTTGCCTCCACTGCCCCCTCCCCCGTTCCCGCGTCATTGTACGTGTCTTATTTATGTCAAGTAATTGTGAATACGATTAAAGCAGGCAGTCACTGTTGGCATACCATTTGCTTTTTGTACCCGGTCCGCCGGATCAGGTAAATGGCTTTCCGGTATCAGTTGGCTTCAAAAAATGTCCAAGATTGGTGTTATGGTTTTATTATTATCTCATCAGTGAAATCTAGTGCGTCATGTAAATATATATATATATATATATATATATATATATATATATATATATATATATATATATATAAAACGCATGCAATGTAGCATGTCAACCAGCTTCTCATATAACTGTCCATAGGCGTGGAGATGAGAAAATGAAAAGGTCCACCCTTGCTGGTGGAGCTGTCTAATTCATTTCAAGCCCGTCTCATTTCCGTTTAAATTATGTCTCACAGTTTTTTCCGTTTTCTTCCAGCTATCACAAAGTTGTCTTTTACTACCACCCAATCAATCATTTTCTGTATACATCTCACCTCTACGCAACATACCTCATCTCTGTTCAACACTTCTCACGTTTTCAACACATTCCACCTCTGTTCAACACATCTCACCTCTGTCCAGCACCACATCCCATCCCTATATTGCACCGAATCCCGCCTCCATTCGCACCCCTGCCCTGCATCACATATCATCTTGTTACCTGCACCAGAATTAACGCCATTCTGTGCTCGGTCCCAGCGTCGTATCTTACCATTGTCCTATCACTACCTTTCGCCGCTGATATGTCACCAATATCTCCTCCGTCCGCCATCGCGTACCACCTTTGTCTCACACTGCACACTCACCCATGCACGTTTGCACTGCTCACTCCAGTACCATCACGACCGCTCGGCCCTGTCCCGCCATCCCATTTCATTCCCCCCCCCCTTCCCTCCCCCCCCCCATTGGAATCCCTCACCCTCCCGAACCACCCCATCTCACCCCTGATCCTATCAGCACCCCTCATTTGGCCCCTCAGCATCCTCACCTGGCCCACCAGCACCCCTCACCTGGCCCGTCAGAGCCCCTCACCTGTCCCATCAGCACCCCTCGCCTGGCCCACCAGCAGTCCTCCCCTGTCCCATCAGTACCCCTCACCTGGCCCACCAGCATCCCTCACCCTGCCCCATCAGCACCGCTCACCTGGCCCATCAGCACCGCTCACCTTCCCCATCAGCACCCCTTACCTGCCCCATCAGCGCCCCACACCTGGCCCACAAGCACCCCTCACCTGGCCCATCAGCACCCCTCACCTGGCCCACCAGCAGTCCTCCCCTGTCCCATCAGTACCCCTCACCTAGCCCACCAGCATTCCTCACCCTGCCCCATCAGCACCGCTCACCTGGCCCATCAGCACCCCTCACCTTCCCCATCAGCACCCCTTACCTGGCCCATCAGCACCCCACACCTGGCCCACAAGCACCCTTCACCTGGCCCATCAGCACCCCTCACCTGGCCCACCAGGATTCCTCACCCTGCCCCATCAGCACCGTTCACCTGGGCCATCATCACCCCTCACCCTCCCCATCAGCACCCCACACCTTCCCCATCAGCACCCCTCACCTTCCCCATCAACACCCCACACCTTCCCCATCAGCACCCCTCACCTTCCCAATCAGCACCGCTCATCTTCCCCATCAGCACCCCTCACCTGCCCCATCTCCACCCCTCACCTCTGTCGCGGCGCCACTCTCTCATGACGCGCTCGGCGGCGCCGGCGGGCCGGAGCAGCACCGCCAGCAGGACGCACGCGAGCAGGCACCGGACCTCCATCGGGGGCGGCTCTGGCGCTGGCACGGACGCCGTCGGGGCTGGCGGCGCACTGAGCACCGGGCTGCCGGGGCACCGGCCCAGACCCGGACTGGGCCAGCCGACGGCGTCCCCTCCCCCTCCCCTCCCCTGCCCCGCTCCCCCAGTTGGGACGTCGAGACCGCTGTCTGGGCGCCGCCGGCAGCCCACGTCATGCTGCGCGAAGTCTGGCCGGTGTACACTGGCACGTCTCAGACATGTGCAAGGCGTGGACGGCTAACATGCAGTCGTCAGGCTAGCTCGAAAGCGAACGTCAACAGAAGTCAGACAACAACAGTTTGGAGGGATCTCTCCGTGCTGTTTTTTTTTTTTCACGACGCGGCCCCGTGCCAATGCGAACGAAGCTAGACAGCTTAATTTGCTAGTTGCAAATTGATCTGTCAGGTGAAATCTGGATGCCCGTTCAGGGGTCCAGGCATGTTCGCCTGTCACTTGCCATGTTCCTACCCATCAGCGTTCAAGGGGCATGGACATGGTGACCTCTGACCTAGGCATCTGCCGTGAATACGTTGTTATATAACCAAAGCACTTTGCGGGACTACGGGACGTTCTCAGCTTACGAATATGGTCATTTGATAGGCATTTCGATCAGCTGCTTATGATATGAGGAAGTAGACTCTTGTCATACAAACAGCCCCGAACGGAAGTCTAATCTCGGGGCTCACACAGATGCACTATTGCGCCTGAAATGACCAGACCAGAAGTCACTCGTCAGCGCTTTACCTCATAAACTTTGCATTTGTTGAAATCCGTCATTCTGGAGCAAACTCAATTGCTTTTTTGGTACGCTGCATTTCGGTTGATATCTGGCGCGACCGCCGGCCAGCCATGGAAGCCTGGAACCTGCCTGGTGTGCGGGCTTTGTCTGTCAGTGATTATGGCGATGCTCGCAGTGCAGGATAATGTGTTCTTGGCCTTGATGTTCGTGAGCTGTCGTCCGGGCATGCTTCTCCGTAACTGCGTCGAAGTTTGACATACCGAAGTACAGTCAACATTTTCCCCTTTGATTTATGCTCACATGTTAATACCGGCAGCCAGCAAAGCAAATTTATGTGACAGAAACTGGATTTCGATGGAGATTTAATATGATTTCAGGGAATTTCAACACTGCAGTTGGTTTACAATGCGGTGATTCATGTGAAAATAAAATACTAGATAGCCATCGATGACATTTTGTTCTTTACCCACCTACCCAATGATGACTGATTTCATTGGTGACTATCAAAACAAGATTATTTTACGAAAAGAGCGACTGAAAAGGAAACTATCACAGTACATAGAGTCAGGGAGCGAGATGGCACTGGAGATGAGTGAAATTTAGGATCATCCGTAGAGCCAAGCAGGGCCATATTCATATAGCGGCCCAGAAGGCTCGTGCCTCTCCTTTTACCCCAATCCATTAAATGTATTATTATACGAATGACTAGATGTTGACAGTTAAACGTTTCCGGCATGTACAGAGGAGAAAATGAAAAATATTCGATGGCATAAGTCTGACACGGAATTTGCACACCTGAGGCACACTTAAGTTGTTTTTTGGTGACATTGTTTTTAGCTGCACCCCTCCCCCCCCCTTCCATTGCTAAGCTTTGTGTCCATCATTTTAAAAGAGTAAGTCATTTTATAGTGCGGCAGAAACTAATATTAAGATTGGTGTTGCTAAGAAAGTTATCACAAGATGTAGATCAAATACCCAAACAAAAACACGACAATCATTAACTTAAAAGAGCTCCCTCCATATTTGAAGATGTTGAAGCAAGCATCAGATATGGTGAAATAAGCTCACGCAATTGTTGGAATACTTTTATCTGGAACAGACTACTCTAGATACCGCGATCTCCTTTATTGGGAAAAATGGTGCCCAATACGTCCTTGTTTGATTGCATCACCGTGTCCTGCACAACATTGATTGAGACACAATGGGCAGCCGTTATATCTGAAAATGGCACTTACGAACACCGGATGCGAACGGCTCGACGATCATACTTTCTCTATCTTGATTGCCGCATGGTCGGTGTATTACATGATTTGTGTGAGGCTATCATGATGTCATAGATTACTGCATGACCTTGAAATAGTATGCATGAAGTAGTCTGCACATATTTTGCACGAAATAAACGAAATAATATCGAAACGAAGCATTATCTGCACGAAATATTCCGCACACATTGTATGAGGTTATCATGACGTCATAGAATGTCTGGATGACATTGAGGCAGTCTGCAGGATATATATATATATATATATATATATATATATATATATATATATATATAGATATATATACATATATATAGTCTGCACATATTTGCAGGCATGTTGCTCAGAAACTAAAGAGGTTTAGGTATTAAAAGGGCAGGGCCATGAACTGCAACGAATCATCTTCAAAACGGCTATTTCAGTTCAGAACCTCATACAAATGTGAAACACTCCCTTTAACAGCCGACGACCGAGAGGTCGGGTCAGGTCAGGGGGGTCGCGGGCAGCCAGGCGGCTGGGGACGGGTGTGCCTGGCGCCCAGACACCACAGACGCTGGTCGGTGTGGGCTGTAACCCGGCTTCAGTCACCCCGGGCCGGGCCACAGCCGGAGGTCTCCCATGTCCGGGCTGCTGACAGCAGATCCAGGCCCTGGTGCTGATCCTGTGTCGAGGATCTGATGTCAGGTCCAGCAGTTGATCTGTGTCAGGAGACCAGCAGGTGACCGCTGGAGATGTGTTGCAGGTCGAGCGTTGAGGATTATGGCGCAACGGCGGCCATGTTTGTGGCAAGGTTATCTTGCGGTTTCGAAATTTCGTGATTGTGATTAGTAGGCTTTTAGTAAGCGTAATGGGCGGCAAGGAAATGTTCGCTGATATATTTGAGCAAATCTGTTTATCAGCTTCGAAGGGGCGAGAAAGAGCCTCACATCCGGCCGTTCAAGATGAGGCCAGACACGGTTGATGTCCTTGTCACCTCCATTTACGTGTTCTAGGGCCGGCCATAATTCATGTTTTACAACAGAACTTGATTCATAGACTGAACTTATCATGTTATTTGGGTCGCCAGAACCACACCTGGTGGCACGTGACTGAAAAGGGTGTGCTCAATAAACCGATCAAATAAAGTAATCACGCGTTGCAAGGCGAAGTTTCGAAACATTTCTTTTATGGTGCGTGACCCATTCAGCACACAAATGCAATCTCAGACCTAATACCTGGACATCCAAAGCGGCGCGGGTCCATACCCTTTTGACGCGATGCCATGACAGGAGATTAATAGCCGTTCCTCGTACAGTCATAGCCGGGATTTTCTCAGACCCTGCCCTGCCTCGCCCGGGTCCCCGTGCGGCGATTCATGGCCAGGTAACCCCACCTCCCATCAGATGCGACTCACGTATGAACGTCGTCGCGGCCCTTACTGGACCGAGTCGCGACAAGCGGCGCTGGTGCAGCGGGCTCACACGACACGGCGAGGCGTAGGCGTGTGACCGTCAGTGGCTTTAGACGCTCATCAGCCGCAGACGAGGTGTAGGGTGCTTATGAATGAGCTGCAGCCTTCAGTCGCGTTGTAGACCAGCCAGTCATGTTCTAGGTCAGGTCACCGGTGACCGGTCACATGGTCTGGGTCAAGTCACCGGTGACCGGTTACATGTTCTGGGTCAGGTCACCGGTGACCGGCCACATGTTCTGGGTCAGGTCACCGGCGACCGGTCACATGGTCTGGGTCAAGTCACCGGTGACCGGTCACATGGTCTGGGTCAAGTCACCGGTGACCGGTCACATGCTCTGGGTCAGGTCACTGGGGCCCGGTCAGATTTTCGGGGTCACCATTTTGGTCACTGTTGTGCGTCTTGAAAGGAACCACTGTATCAAGTGCTGATGGAAAGAAATAAGATAGGCCTATTTATTTTACAATAGATGAATGAATACGGAAATAATTCCTACCCAGATCGGTACAGCAGGCTTCCCTTTGGCACGCATCCCCCCCCCCCCCCCCCACATCCTGCCGTGACTACGGGACATCCTGCCCCGTAGTGACGGCGTTTGAAGTGGGCAGTTCAGCGACGTTCACCCCAAAAACGGCCGCGTCGGATGCTACTCTGGTAATTGGAGCAAGTCTGCTAATAGATCCTTCAACAAGCTGGGAGACTCCTGGCGCGCACTGCATGACCGCCGCACTACAGTACTCTTGGCACGCACTGCATGACCACTGCACTACCGTACTCTTGGCACTCACTGCATGACCACTGCACTACCGTACTCTTTACCGTACTCTTGGCGCGCGCTGCATGACCACTGCACTGCCGTACTCTTGGCACGCACTACATGACCGCTGCACTACCGCACTCTTGACGCGCACTGCATGACCGCTGCACTACCGTACTCTTGGCACGCACTGCATGACCACCGCACTATCGTACTCTTGGCGCGCGCTGCACGACCACTGCACTACCGTACTCTTGGCACGCACTACATGACCGCTGCACTACCGCACTCTTGACGCGCACTGCATGACCACTGCACTACCGTGCTCTTGGCACTCACTGCATGACCACTGCACTACCGTACTCTTTACCGTACTCTTGGCTCGCACTGCACGACCACTGCACCTACCGTACTCTTGGCACGCACTACATGACCGCTGCACTACCGTACTCTTGAGGCGCACCGCATGACCGCTGCACTACCGTACTCTTGGCGCGCACTGCATGACCACTGCACTACCGTACTCTTGGCACGCACTGCATGACCATTGCACCACCGTGTGATGACCGCATCGTAGGACCGTGCACTGTGAACAGCACTGAAGGGATGGTGAAATATACATTTATAACGACCTGGTCTCGAGGGCGGATATTCCTGACCAGGGCCGGCGGTACCGACTTTCTCAAGGGGGAAGGGAAAGCAGATCTAGGGGCCTCCTAAGCAGATCTGGGGTCCCCTGTCAAACTCCCTGTTGCCTATTCTGCTTGATTGTCGTCTCTACTTCTCTGAAAGAACCCCTTAGGTAAAGTAGCTGAGGAAGTCCTCATCTTGACTTAGTTTTTTCGTTGTTTTAATCGGGCATCCCTTTGAGCTGGGGCGGCTTCATCTGCATTTCTTATGGTTCCTTTGCATGTGATTGGATCTCATTTGGATTTCTGGGGCCTTCTGTCAAACAATAGTGCCGCCGTTGGGCATCTAGGGCCTCCTCCGGGGCAAATGCTTCTCCTGCCTGCCTGAGGGCCCTTCTTTTGATTTGGTGGGATGTTCTTTCCGTCAAATGGGCTTCCGGAAATTTCGATGGACAAAATTATATTTGCTCTTTCTCAAAATGCCTAGGGCGGCCGACTGCCCCTCTTCCTTCCACTTAAAATATATTTCGTTTACCATTCAAAGCTCTAGCTATGGATTCTTGCATAAATCTCCCTTTGAGGAGCGAGCAAGACAACACTGGACTGGGCTTGTCCCCGAGACGCACCTGAAGGTCTGGATCGGCCAGTGTCCAGCGGGGCGTGTCCCGCGCCGGCTGGCAGCCAGGCAAGTCGCCAGCACCAGCAGAGAGGGGCTCCAGCGGGTTGAGAGTACCGTCCCGACATGACCGCCGGGCATTTCCGGCAGCGACGGCCGCCGTGCACCAGTTGGAGGTCTCCATTTGGGAGCGACGGGGGGGCGCAGACGGCGAGACGGGGGCAATGCGGTCAAGGCGGCGGCCGGAGGGGTGTCTCGGGGCACCTGCGCTCGGAACACCCGCGAAGACCCCGCACTCTGAACAGAACGCAAACTCGACCCTCAGATCGGGCTGTGCGTAGACGAGATTCCATGCTCCAGGTGCTTGTCCTCTCCAACTAATCACTTGCTTTCATAACCAGCTAAAAAAAACAAGGTGTACGGTGGGAAACTAAACGTTCATGGACCTTTTCAAAACCGCACCTAATTTTCCAGTGAGCTATTATTAGTAATTATGACGAATTTTACAAAAATAGTAGCCTCTGTGAAGATGTTTAGAAATAAAGCTGACATGTGTGAATAGTTAAGAATTCCATGGCCACAAACACTGAATTGAGAGCAGTGTTGGGTCAGTCATTCCTGAACGCCTCTGACTACAAGCAATCCCGTGGTTACGCAGCGTGTCACCCAGTTATGCGAATGCGATGGCATGACTATTGCGTCAGTCACCGCACCGTACCTGTCCTGTGTCACCGTACCGGTCTTGTGTCACCGTACCTGTCCTGTGTCACCGTACCTTCTTTGTTTCCGCATCTTCTTTGCGTTGTCGTGTCCTCCAGGAGAAATTATGTGCAATGTGAATCTCAGGATATTATAATTTTTCACATCCGTAATCTTCGTCCCATTCTGAACGCTTAGTCATGATGTCGAAACTTGTTTTGAAGAACGTTGTTTACGGTATGTAGGCTTAGAAAAAGCTCTTTTTCAGTCGTTGTGATCAACACTATCGCCGCAAACAAGTTTTTATTCGTGTGCCTCGCTACAGCTCGTCAAAAATTTTCGGCTCGCCTGTGTTTTGGGCAGTCTTTAGCACGACACCGTGTACTGGGTATCAGGACCTGTGGGCCTGCATGATTACAAACGTTCTTGAAGCGTGCAAGCTATTCCACCTTCACTCCCGGCGCCTCGTAAAAACCCGTAGCCATGAGGACCCTGAAACCGTCAACCTTCTGTTTGAAAAGCTGCCGCATACTGCAGCTTGTTTGCACCCGATCCATGTTTTATCTCGTAAAAAGTAGCCAACACGTGCAGACTGCCCTAACATATCAAGGAATTTGCTTGCCAAAACATGACAGCGCTCGTCATGCCAACATTATCAGACGGGACCCACCGGCGATCTAATTCAATGTCAATGTGGAATGCACGAGAACTGGGACGGACAGCAGGGATACACATGATGGTCGACGCGTCTTTCAAAATAGCCGGTAAATTTTATTCCACAAGTGCGAAAAATGCGTTTGTTTCACCATCATGTACTTACTGGCCATTTCATCTTTGCGGTACGTTATGACTCGGTCCCATATAACCACATAATAGAAAATAGCAAAATTGACTGCAAAATAGAAAATAGGTACATCATGACAAAACCCGCTTGCTAAGCAGAATTTACCGGATATTTTGTCGAATCTGACAACAATGGACTGTCACCCTCGTTTATCTCAGTTTTCAGTATATTTCATGCGATATCCAGCAGGTCCGTGTCAATTGGACATGAACCGTAGGCGGTGTCCCAGCTGATGCTGAAATGGAAAGGACTATCAGGTTCCTACAGGATACTGTGTGGTTTAAAACGAACGTTAAACTTATAGTAATGTGTTCAGGTACTTGTGTACCAACAGGCGAAGGAAATTTCATGTTTGTTCTTAATCCCAGAGTTTCTTTCTTCCGATATGCATTTGTGGGACTCAGAGGTGCATTGGAGGGGGGGGAGGGGGGGGTTTAAGTCAGCATTGGGAGGAGGGCACCCCCAAAGTGTATAAAGTACCGCCCCTGTTTAGAAGTAATCAGCCATGGACCTCCTCGTTCACAATGGACCGACACTTCAGCACTCCTTCGGGTCTGCCTCTGGTTTGCAACTCGCGCGTAATCCGCAGTGACGTCACGGGGGCTGCAGTGGCGGGGGCACGTCATTTTGCGGTGCTCAAGCGCCTGGCTGAACTCACTGAGTTCGGAGCATTGCTCCCTGACATGACCGGCACCCGTGCTATTCTTATCCCAGTATCACACCCTGACGTCACGTAGACGCACGTCACCGGAAGTCGTGAGGGGAAGGAAGGGATTCCACACTGCACATCACTTCGAAACACGACCGAAGCGGCAATGATGCAAGCTTGCTCACGGCTGCAACGATACTGGAAAAAGTGCGGGGCGAAGATGGTGATGGGCAGGATTATCCCAGATTTGGAGGTGATGAGAGGGGCTTCAAGCGCTTTATAAAGGTGTTGAAATGCTTATGTCATCCGCACAGTTTTCTCAATTTCTTTCAAATTAATGTCACAAGTCACCGAGCTCGAGTCTGGTCAAAATGTTAAACACTGCTGAAACGCCGCTACCACACGGTAGGTTATTTCAACCGTTAAATGATCTCCTAAACGAACTAAAAAATTGAAATTTTCGAGAGCCATCATAATTCCCTGAAAATGAAACAACTCAGAAGCTAACTATCTCGTTTGTTGCGCCTCGTGCGCCGAGTGTTTGTTGAGCTTCGTCATCGAAGTGGATTGGATGTTTGGCATGTCCGCAGCCAGAGAGCATAGCACATGACTGAACTGCTGCCCAGCAAGTCTAGCTTGGGCCGCGCGTCAGTTTCGGCCAGCCCGTCCCCCACAAAGCCGGTCATGGGCCAGCTGGTCTGTCCGCAGTTGCGGCGCCGTGCCCAGCTCTACCCTCCGCTCCCCGTCCGCGAGCCGGGCCCAGCTGCGGTCGGCGGCGGCGGGCGTCCTCGGCGTGCCTTATACGTCGCCGGGCGGCGGCCGGGTCGGGGTCAAGCCTTGGCGCCGGCCGCCGGGTCGGCCCGGCGGAGAGGCGGGCGGCGCTGGAAAAGGCCGGCTTGTGCTGACTAGGACCAGACGGCCGGCTTGGGGAGCGGATGGGTCTGCCGAAAGGCGGGCCGCGGATGATTGTCTGCCTGACCTCACGGTGACCGGGTCCTAAGTGCGTATCGCTGGCCACCCGCGCGTGGCACAGCGACACGCATTTAACGGAAGAAGACACTGCCGCTGCAGTGTCTCTGTCCGCCGTGCGTGATGTGTCTGCCGTGTCTGCTGCGTCTGCTCTGTCATTTGTGCCTGTTATGTTCGATGTTTAGTGCTAGCCGTAACTGAGGTGTCCATTATGCCCGTCGTGTTTGGTGCCGCATTTCGTCGTAAATGCGCATTGCACCCGGCTAAGAAATGCGCAAAGACAAAGAAAAAATGTCAAACATGCTCTGTTGACTTGCACATGAACTCTCACATCTGCTTTCTAAAATGTGTTAAGAGTGTGAATCTTAGGTTTATTGGATGAAAACAATGTTGTGGGATAAGACTTCATTCATCTGAGAACTTTGTCGGTACCGAGACTTAGCCGACACAGGAAACCCACTTTGGGGTATAAGTACGGTGGCTCGGACGGGGCACTCCCGGCTGACGGGGGCACTCCCGGCTTGACACATGCGGTCTGCCCTGGAGAAGCCGGGCGCTGGGAGAATGCGGGATGAGTCGCGATTCAGGGAAAAGGCCCATGTTAGAGTGAGCCTGGAGTGTCTGACTTCAAGCCATAGGTATATGGTTGTCCAGGGTGTGAGACACTCCTGTCTCCGAGCTGGCCGCGGCGGGCACCGCCTGTCTGCCGAGCGCACGCAGGGCACATTTTTGCACGCGATTCGTCGATCGATGATCGCAATCGACGGAAGTCCGTACACACCCCGAGCTCACAATGCAGTACAATCGGACAAAATATCAGTAAATGTATGGGGCCGGGCTTGAGTCAAGATCGCTCGGATATCGGTCCACGATCGATTAGCACGTCTTCGACGTACGATTTCAGTGTCAATTTCTTGATAATGATTCACAGAGGTTTTGAAAATGTATCTGAATGCCTCTTTAGAGCTTCAGATGCTGCCCCTTTTTTATTTCCCCTAAAACCGACGACAGTCAAGATTGCATCCACAAGAATGCACGATCATGCCCAACACAGATTACTGCAGATGTACGCTATCTCATCAGATATGTTAGCCACTGGCGTAAACGTCTTCCTTCTCGTCGGCGCCGCGCTCCAATCACCTAATACAAGTCCAAAGATATCCCGGGATGTGTAGATGAGCCCTTCTAGCGATATGCCTTAAATGCCGCAGTTCAAAATTGCTATTTTAACGAAATGAATCAGGCCGGCACCCGCGAACTGAGGGCGTGGCCTCACTACCATAACTGACGTCAACAAGAAACATTTCTGATTGTGCTTGCACAACATACAAGCGACGATTGCATGTTATGCATGCATTATGAGTGTGCGTGCACGCTCCGGTGTGATCCGACCAGGGGCACTAAGATCCAGACCTTAAAGCTCCAACACATGCACAGCTCTCTGGCGCGGGGTGGCGTCGCCGGAGTTGGCGCCGTCCACGTCAGATGGTGTTTGATTTGCAACTGCCCAGGTTTTTCAGCTGTTCTGCTCAGCTTACCCGCACTGGGTGGCAGAGCATACGGCGGCGCCCAGTACTCTGCGAAGGCTGGTCCTTCTGGTACGTTTGTTGTTGGTATGTTCTGGTATGTCTGGAAACCTGCGTTTGCTATGGAACGAATGACTGGTGTACGACTGATTGTGCGTGGTAGATAAACTAACCAATAACCTCGAGGGTTTGGTGAGACTGTAGGTGTTCAGCCTGTTTAAGAAGAAAAGTTTCCTAATGTTGCACTGCTGCATACATCTTAACGAGGGAGCTCTAACGTTTGTCAATGTTTTTACGTTATTTGGTTCATCCGCATACGGTATGGAGAATATTTTGTACACCAAAATAAGGACGTGATATGTCATTCCAGATGGGATGGTCATGCGGGTAAAGTTTGATGTCGTTCGGTTTATGAGAAAGGTGTTGATATGAATGCATATCACATTTCAGCTTTGCACAAAGGCTGCAAATTACTGCCAACATTTTCAAGTGTTAGCACATGTGGTCGAGCTCCACCTTAAAAATATAACTTGAGGCCAATGCTGGCACAATCTATTGCTCTCTGTTTGGTGCCACACATATGTGGGTAAAAAATGGACGTGAATGTGTATTGCGTGGCATAGCCCATTATGCCAAAACATTCTGTCCCGCTGGTAATGTTCTGTAAATTTGCGAACCATGAACGAACGACTGTAATATCCTCGTATAGCACGAATTCATGTATTGTTATTTGCCTGAATTAACATCCACACATTACACTCGCAACATTCCCACCAGTTAAATAATATTCATGGGACATTAGCTTCGCCTTTTGTGCACATCAAAGACAACCACACAACAAACGGCAATTGTACTGTCACCGATGACGATCGCAGCCCAAGGTAACAGACATCAATGCAGAAAAGCAAGCCAGCAAATACAAATGAAGTCTAGAATACGTACTGTGAGCTGTGACGTGACGGAGCTGTACACAACTGTGACGGAACTGTAAGCAAACTGTGATGAAACTGTACACATCTGTAGCGGCATGACACTGCTGGAGAGGTGTACGATAAGGCGCACTTACACACCGGTTTATTTCGAACGATGCAACGTGCTCCTCATTTCAACGCTTCCAAATTCAACGTGAACGGCACCGTATCCCACCTTTCCGGGGCAGCATATTTAGTGGCCTCGTTCATCAGCCAAGGAAATGACTGACGGCTCTAGAAACCTGACCGCGTCCGCTGCAGCAGAGGCAAGGAGCAAAAAAAAAAAAATGGCACCGGCGGTAGCTCGTCAACGGCGGATTGCCGTGACTTCATCGATCTGCCTCATGACTCATGACTATGACTCTCCAGAAAAACCTCCCGATACGAGCACCTCCACGAGTCGCAGCCGCTTGAATACCGGTGACGGTCGCCAGCCTGCTGGTCACGGTTTCCTGGCTCATGTCGCGGAGCAGGCCGGACCTGGCGCCACCTGGCTGAGACCTGCAGCTGACTGTGGGCAGGTGGCGCCACCAGCGCCAGCGCTCACAGCGGAGATGCATCTGTCTCGTATTCGGCGGAGCTGGTGGCAGGTGGCGCCACCAGCGCCAGCGCGCACAGCGGAGATGCATCTGTCCCGTATTCGGCGGAGCTGGTGGCAGGTGGCGCCACCAGCGCCGGCACGCAGCCGAGACGCACCAGTCATGTCTTCGGCGGGGCTGGGGGCAGTGAGGTGCTCAACGCTATTCCGGAATCATCAGTGCTCGCTGCCGCCTGATGCAGTCATCACCCTGGCGGAGGTCACGTGTAACCAGCAGCTGGCGTCGGGTGAGCAGCTGGCGCTGGGTCCAGCAGCTGGCGCCGGTCGTCAGCTGGCGCCGGTGGCGCCGGGTCATCAGCTGGCGCGGGGCTAGCAGCTGGCGCGTCGCTGATGTTTAGTTGGTGTCCTTCAAATCTGGAAACATCAATAGCACGTAAGGCTCATTGTCGAATGGACTATCACGTGAGGGACACAAGCAAACTTTTGAGCAAAATTCCGTTGCATCCACGCAACAACACGCAGCCGTGCTCGTGACGTGCATTTGGCTGCACCTCTATGTCATTGTAGCATTAGGGATACGCACCACCGCTTCCTGGTGAATGTGAGCACACTTACTGACTTCGCCTGATCACATGCACCAAAAGTAGACGTAAAGAGAAGGCACATGGGCACCAACTGGCTCACATCCGGACTTATCATCGTCAAGCAGTTTTTGGGTAGAAGCGATGCCTCTAAAGAGCTCTTAAGCTCTGAATTACGGTCAGGAGGCGAGACTGATTTCCGAACAAGAGATGGGCTGTCCCTTGTCCCGAGAGCTTAGCACAATGCATTCATCACAACACAATGCAACACTCACCCGCCAGTGTAGCCAGAGAACGGCTTCGGCGGTCCGTACCCGCTCGAAGTTTCCAGCGGCCGGGGAGGTCCGAACCCAAAACACAGGGCCTTGTAGCCGTGCCCCTTGTGGTTGTCCCTTATTGTGCCCCTTGCTGAAGACCCCAAGTGGCGCCCGAAGCCATAGCCGCCATACCCTACGCTGTGCCCCTTGTTATGTCCGTAGCCCTTGCCATGTCCGTGGCCTTTGACCTTAAAGATGGGCACCTCATAGCGGACAGGTACGGGGATATGGATGGGTTTGGCCACCGGGTATTGGTTTGGGGGTACGGGATCGGCTTGGCCACCTTGACGGGGCACTTTGACGTGATACGGCTTCGGAATGGGAATTCGGTACCTCCTTAACAAAGAACTTGAATTTTGGAAGCCAAATAGGGAAGTAGCTCACATCGGGCTTGTACGAGAACATGTCCATGAGCCCTTCCATAAAGCCCTTGCCCTTGCCCCCGTGGCCCTTTCCCTTGTGTCCCTTGCCCTTGTTGAAGTTGTAGAAGTGCGGGTCAACCTCTCCGTAATATTCGTCATAACTGCCATAGCCATGATGTTCACCATAGCCGCCTTGGTCACCAAAGCCCTCATAGCCACCAAACCCCTTGTGGTGACCAAAGCCCTTGGGCCCATATAGCCCCGCGTAATCACCATAGCCACCGTAGTTTCCATAGCCAAAATCATCTCCATAGGAGTGGTGCTCTTGGAAGCCCCTTACCACCTTTCAGTGTCCGAGCTCCCGCACTTCTTCCGTACTGATCACCATGAGAGCCGTAGTTATAATAGTCATGGTCGTTACCCCCCATAGTGATCTCCCTCGTAGTCATTGGAACTGGAAAAGCCCTTTTCCTTTCCACTCGTGTTATAATAACTTTCAGAGCCATAAGGTCCAGCGTAAGACCCCTTCCCTTGTTTCCATAGCACGATACCGTCTTTCAGACCATGCTTAAGCCCCTTCTTGAGAGCCTTGAGAGGAGGGATATCGACCCCGAATTCATACTTGTAGTCCTGAAGGTCGTGTGACCCTTCATGACCACCCCCACCGTAGCCTCCATGGCCACCGTAGCCCTGCTCTTCGTAACCACCATAGCTAGCTGGGTAGCCCTGCGGCCCACCGTCGTAGCCCCCTGACGGGCCGCCGCCACCGTAGCCGCCGTAGCCTTCGCGGGCGAGCGGCCCGCCGCCGCCACCCCCAGCGTCTGCGGCGGCAGCCGCCACTAGGGCAGCTAGGGCGAGAAGCTGGAACAGAGGGAACGCTGGGGGTAACAGCCGCATCGGTTAACGTACGGATACGAGTCGTTGAGACGGAGCGCCAATTTGCTGCAGGGTGTGGCAGCTACGCACGGCCAGGGCGACGAGACCCGGAAGTCGGCTCAGTGGGAGGCTCGTGCCACTTCGGCTGGTCGGGTTATCCTCACGCCCGCTGGGAAAGCTGCTGGTCGTGCAGTGTTTTCACTGGGAGTTTAAGTCTAAAAAAATACAGCGGGCAACGAAACTGGCAATGCCGGTCTTCCGATAATCCGCTAATCTACCGAAGCGTGCGTGTGTAGGAATGCGTCGCGCGAAAGCGCACTGTAAGTGGTTTACTGGCGTTGATTCTACATCAATATGAATTTGGTCAGTTCTGTGAACGTTTTTCACCGCACGTGTTTAAGCGTGTATGCAGTGTTTGCTGACAATTACAAACATAGAACTCAGACCCGCCCGATGATTCTGGCCGCTTTGTGCTTTGCATTGAGTAATGCCTTTGCAGAAGCACCTGTGGAGTTTTGCATTGCTTCCCCTGACCCCTGGTTGCGGTTTTGTGTCTGCGAGCCGGCGCCCGCCTGGCGCGAGGCCTTACTCTTGAACTGTCATCACTAACTGCTGAACAATGAATGCGGTCATACCCCAACTTGGTGTACCTGTCATGTGGTCAGCTTCACGTGATGCGGCAGGAATATGCATGCTCTTTGATGCGTCAGCTGACAGGTTGTGCATATATAGCGTCATTAGTGGACGGCTGCACGGCTGTTTTTCCATGTCCAGCCACAGCTCAAACTCAAACAGCCCAAACACGAAGCTGCTTGCACTTATATGCACCAAAACGTCATTGCAGTGCATTGCACTGATAAATGACATTGTACTGAAACAGCGGCTTTGATTTGGTTTGGTTCTATGACCCCATACGGCTCAGCATTCAGAAACAGGAGAACGGAGTGATACAAATGCAGCCGACGTGACCCAGCAGAGATGAGCACCGCGACGGTGACGCGTACCGTGACATATGTCGACAGCGAAATTGACAAGAGGCTACTGGGGCAGCTCAAGAAGGAAACTAACAGAGTTACGGAGGTGCCGATATTGTCATAAGGCTCGGGATAAGCGGACACTTCCAGAAGGGCAAGGAGCTGCTATGAGGTTTGTGGTCTGCGACATAGCGATTTTAAATGTGCTAACACGGCTTCGGATCACCGAGATGACCAGGCGGTTCCGAGTTCGAACAATAGTCGAGTCACTAGTATTGGATTCCCCAGGGTGTCCCAGGTCAGTGCTCGTGAACCGCCTCAAGAAGGTCTACATGCCCCTGTATCAGTGAAAGTTCCGAGGCCTCAGCTACGCACAAAACGCAATACTGAAGCACTATTCAACGATGCTTACAGGTATGTGATATGTGTATCGACGAATAACGTCCGTACGATACATCTGCATGAGTTAGACACTCTATGGGCCAATTTAACACGCTCCTGCAAAGAGGCAACACCTATACCGGTAACAATCAGCCCACCTCTTGTCCCACAGTTCTGGTACCAGCCTACCATTTCAATCAATTCTGCCTCTAGTGGAATGTTGCCTATGTCACCTGACAATAACAAAGCACAGACACGTGGTAGAAGGAGCTAACGCAAGTCACGTCTACGAGACACCAACAACAGGGCGCCAGTGGAGTCTCATCACCGTCACGAGCCGTCACGGAACCATCACCAGTTACCTACCTTCATCGCTCACCACAGCACCCGCACGACTGACCCACAGTCGCCGCCGACTGCACCTTCTCACGTAGGCGGGATGCAAGGGTGCCGTGCTGCCCACTTCGCCCGCTTTCCCTGGCGGATGGGCTCTCTGGATCCCGTTTGGCCGGCGGCACGGGTGGGGGGGGGGG
>NW_023596582.1:0-32091 GCF_011947565.3 Pollicipes pollicipes | reverse complement strand
ACACGCACGTGGAAAGGTGAGAGGTCGGCGGATAAAAAGATGAGGAAGAGGAATGGGGTAAAAAGAGAGGAGGACACCATTTTGTAAGTAATGGGGGCACTGCAGGCCCAAGGCAGTTTGACATTTCACGACACTATAACAATGTTGTGACAGTTACGACACCCAAAGGGGTAGCTAAGTGAGGCAAGTAAGTCGTGGGGGGTCAAGCATGGAGCGTGGTGTAAGTTTGTGTAAAGCAGAGGGCTTATGCATAGAGTAAAGGTGCGTGTCATGGGATGGTAAAAGGGAGCGTTATGTATCGCATGGGTTTAGAAATGAGAGTAGTTAAAGCGAATGTGCTTGCTTGGCAGGACTGTTGTTTAAAGGTTAAGGTGTGTTTTGTTCAATGTGAGGAATGCATGCGCAGATTTTAAGTAGAGCATGCGGTTAAGTAGAGCATGAGGTGCATCTAAAAGTGCGTGGTATTAGATAGGCAATTTTGAGAAATACGGCATAGTGACTGAACGAATGAGCATGCGAACGCAGACCTATGAAGATAATGGCTTAATACACAGGTTGTAGGACAGATTAGGCATGCAGGACTGAGGAGGCGCGAAACGGGTGTAAAAACAGGGTTGGAAGAAAGCTGTGTGAAAAGGTGTTGATGCTGAAGTTCGTGCAAACCTTGACATGTACTGATGGGCAACCCAGCACTGCAGCTTCCTTAATCTTGGGCCTCTTCCAAGCCTCGGGCAGTCGCAACGGAATAGTAGAAATTCATGGCGAATGTACAAAGAAACGAATTATTGAAATGGGCCGGATTTGGAGCGCGTGATGTCAGGAGTACCTCGAGGGGCGGGGTGCGCAGCGCGTGATTTAGGCTGGGAAACGGGACGAGGCGGCTGTGGTAGCGACAATGATGAAAGGCTGCTGCTTACCCAGTCCCCAAAATTACAATGAGCCTCCCCTCCGGCAGCGACCGAGGGGTCTGGAGAAAGGCATGGGGAAGTAAGGATGTCGGCAGCGACGGCCAGACCCGACGTTTGTAACCGATCCGAGGTCAAACTGAAACCAGCTTACATCTGTCGCCGGGCGTTGTTGTACTTGCGCTATGACGTTGCCGCTCCGCGGTTTTGGGCCGCGCGGGGACGCCCGTGGCTGTGGTGGTAACCGAAACTTAAGAGACCGCAGTACGGGACAGTCGCCTAAATTACAGCCAAGGGCGCACGTCAGATGAGCCGCAACTAGGCTCGTCTCACACGCGGCGGGAACCTCTGGTGCCCCTGCCCGGCACCCTGAACATCCTTGAGCGAGGAGTCGTGGGGGGGGGGGGGGGGGGGGAGATGTCGCATGCGCGACCGACTGGATTCCACAGCGAATCGGTCTGGGTACATTTTGCGTTGGATTGTCTAATACTGTCGCTGAGCGTTGAACGGACTACAAAAACAGCAACGCAGTGCATACCTGCACCGGCCGATGCGGAAACGAGTGCGAACAGTCCCGTGATTCATGTTGCATCAGGTGTAAGTCCATGGATCTGCTTGAACTCGATTTTAATAACAGTCCCTTTTGTCTCCCCAGAGAAAGGGGATTTACGTCGGGTGCCCGAGAAAGGCGCGTCACGCCAACATTTTCGCTCGCCGCGATGCGGCGCTCGCGTAACCGTTCAGCGATTGGCGTGCTGCTGGCGGTGGGAATGACAGACGGAGGCCGTCCTTGTGTATGGCGCAGGCCTGGCTGCACGCGGCACTAACGACCAGCTGATTTAGAGACCTGACGCAAGGTGGCAGTGCTGACTGTCGGCGGCGCTGGCACGAGTTGCCAGTGCCGGCCGTCGAGCGCTGCGGAAGTCCGAGACAGGTGTTGCAGGTGCTAAATCTGGATGGTGCTCATGGGCAATGGAATGACACACACACACACACACACACACACACACACACACACACAACACACACACACCCACCACACACACACACACACACCCACACACACACACACACACACACACACACACACACACACACACACACACACACACACACACACACACACACACACAACACACACACACACACCACACACACACACACACACACACACACACACACACACACACAACACACACACACACACACACACACACACACACACACACACACACACACACACACACACACACACACACACACACACACACACACACACACACACACACAACACACACACACACACACACACACACACACACACACACACACACACACACACACACCACACACACACACACACACACACACACACACACCACACACACACACACACCACACACACACACACACACACACACACACACACACACACACACACACACACACACACACACACACACACCACACACACACACACACGTGAACACGATCTCCTGATACAGCGCGCCGTGAATTGGCTCTCGAATCAATGTTGTGCAAGATAAAATGGCGTTATCAAACAATGACGTATTTAGGAGCAAGATTACTAAGCGGAGGTATTGCCTTATTGAGAGCAGCATTTTTCACTTAAAGGATAAAATGGTTATAACGGAGCTTATTTAGTCATATCTGATGCTTGCTATAATATCTTCAAGTGTGGAACATCCCATTTAGGCATCCTCAATATTATTCTTAGTGCAATCCCAATTTCCTCAAGTTACCGCTTTTTGTGTGACCTTGATCTTGAATTGGTTTTGGTTTTACAAAAGAGAACTTCACAAGCATCACCATGGAACGCATTTTGTCTTACTCAATGGTCAACGGATAAATATCAGAGCACTACGTTTTGTGTGACCTTGACCTCTGATTTTTTACTTTGAGTAAGTTTTTCAGGTGTGAGGAAAGTGGATATCCCGAGCATCACTATGATGCCTCTTTTGTGGCATTTCTTTGGTAAAGGAACAAATGTCAGGGTACCACGCTTTGTGTGACATTGACCTTTCACCTTTAAAGTTAGCTTTTAGGTTTGAGGCAGAGGATATCACAGGGATTAATATGACACCCGTTTTATTAAATATCTTCGATAAGCGAAGGGATGTTGGGTATCTAAACTTTTACCTTTCAGTGACCTGTAGAGGCCAAACTAAGTGCCTTAGAGAAAAGAAAACAGCAGATTTGGGAATAACGCAATGGGTGTGGGCTGGAGAGACTGCTGTTCGAAATCTGAACTCGGCACTGAATACGAATACAAATATGTCGCTGACTTGCCGGACACACTTTTGCCACCGCTGCCAACACTAATCCACACCCATTTGATACCGGCGTCGGTTACAGCCCGCGCGAGAATGGGGCATATATAAACATGAAGCAGGGGGACACACTTCGCAGTAGGATCCGCTTGTTACCTTATACATATCTGCCAGACTATTCTGCCTCGTTAGGAGGAACAGCAAGGGCTATATGCCTATGCCTACGCCGTAAGTTCGTGAATGAAATTTGAAGCTTAGAGAATAACGGTATTGATTTTGTTTAAAAACACTTAGACCCATGGAAACATGTAATGAAATGTCTTTCCCGTCTTTTGTCCCAATCTATACTATGTCATGCTACTTGGGGTTATTGCACTTCAAGAGATCAGCTTTCCGTTTGATCAGTGTTAAGGGAGAATGTCTCGGCTCTAGAAATTCAACAAAGAACGATCCCAAAATGCATTAACATTAAATGGCAACTAAGGACTGATAATCATTTTTAAAATGTTATCTTTCAATGTCATTTCACTATTGAAATACGTCACACACGTTCATGTTATCATGCGCCACATTATTGCATTACTTTTGCATGGCGGAAGCATTGCACGTAAAGATAATGTTTGATAATTACTCTAGAACGGTGGCAATACGGCTTATCGATGCAACGCCTACAATGACAATATTTCGGAAATAGTTTGTCAAGGATGCGTGGAGTGTAGGCAAGTGTAGGTCACATTAGGCGCGTAGCAGGGGAGGGGCGGAGTCATAATTCGTTAGAGTGCTGTTCGAGCCCCTGTTATTTGCGATGTTTCTATTGCCTCAACGTTTGAATTGTGCATATCGATGGTCGCCTACTGCGCGCACCGGCTTGGCGCCTCCAGAGCATGAGTGAGATCGTATGGTGGTCAAGCCTAATAACGAGGGGAGTTTGCAATGTGTAAGCAGATACGTTTGTTTGCAAACTTCTTATGCCGCCGGACTGTTTAGGTGATTTAGAAATCCCCGACCGACTACTGCGATTTTGCAGTAGTCGGTCGGGTATTTTGCAGTAGCCATTTTGCGGATTTTGCGAACTGCGACCGACCGAACTTGCCTAATTCCTGCGCAGTGCATAGTTTGTAAAACAACCGATCTGTCATCTGCGTTGTAGCCAGGGCCAGGAGCATAGTCTTACGAACTGAGTCAAGAGGCTGAGTACTTTAAAGTGACGCGCCCTACCCCCGAAACAGGCAACAGCTTTTTCACGGATTTGGTCCACTTTCTTATCGCAGTTTCTATGGGCGGGAGCTAGAGCCCAAGCTGGGGACAGAGCCCCCTTCACATCTGGATACGAGATTCACCTCTGGCTGTAGCGCATCTATTGAATTAAATCAAACCAAGCCATCTGCCTCAGGTTACGTTACGTGCGCGAACAAAACTCAGGTGTCTGCTTGGGGCGAATGGAGACGAGCCTGGATAATAATAGGTTGTAAGGACTTCCTGACTCGCACACATTGAAACGTCGGGTGTTATAGCTTCTCAAAGTAACGCTTTCATGCCTGTAAACACATGGTGGAAAGAGCGGTATAGTGCGTTCTGCATTAGCGACGCTGGAGGTGCATCTGACACGCAGAGCCTGCCGTGGTCGGCGCTTGACCTTGGATCAGCAGGCGTCAGCCCGTGGCCGGCGGCGGTGGATCATGTGACCGGGCGGTGAAGTTGGGACGATTCGGGGCGCGCAAAGGGAGGAGGATTGGGGCAGCCGTCGCTGGAGGGGTGTCTGTCGTGGCTCGCGCTGCACCGCAAATACAAGATGAAAAACTCAGGCTTTACGCATTCTTTGCAGGTGTCTGTTTAGGACTGCACACAACCCCACTGTAGAATCAAAATACTAAATTCCTATTTCATCACTATGGGAGCAGCAGCAAATAACTCTTGCTCTTTTGCTGCGTGGGTGTGTCGTTAGCGGTAAACGGTATCACAAGCGAGACCAGGTAGACGTTCATAAGTATAAAACAGCACAACGAAGAACGATTCATATAAGATCCGAGTTCTAAGCCCAAAGCTCGGCATGAAAGTAGGCCACGCGCATCGTCTTTTGATGCATTTCATTTCCGCACAGGCCTCAGAGCATGTATTTATTGATCTCCCCCCCCCCCCCACCTAAAATGTCCCTGTAAAGGCTACCGATGTTCCTATCTTTCTGTCATGTCCTTTTGTACTGTGACATTATGTAAAGCGTTGATAATCACAAACCAACGAGGGCTTAGGTACCCACCTCTGCCCTCACCACCCAACCTACATGATCAATCGATCAAAATATAAAATGATCATCCGGAAATGCTGAAAAGCGGCTTACACTAGCCGTTTGAAATTTTATGTACCTCCTTTTTCTATAACATCAAGCTCACCTATCCTTTGTACGTTTTATGTTCAGCTCATACCATGTTAATGGTCCGTGATAATTTTCCTAAACGTGTCCGGCTAAAATGTAAATGAACTTGATGTATTCTGGCGACGCGGTGTGATTAGGCATGCCATGCGTGAATAGTCGCCTAAGGGAGCTGGCATGACTTTGTGATGCCATCTGTGGTTAATCGTGCTTCCTTTCCGTGAGCTTTTAGTGTAATGTACCTTTTCGATCGACACTACATGCTTATCGAGACATGGTGATTGGACCTTAGAAGGGTCAGCATAAGTCGGTGGCCCAAGTTGAACCGGACAGCTGTGGTTGCCGGAAGATTTAAAGGCGGCTTGTTTTTGACATGCACAAGAAATCTGAAGCAAGAATAAAGCTCATTTTATTATCCATTAAGGATTGCGGCCATGTACTAATAAAAACCATTTGCCACCAGGCCGGGTAAACATGCTGCTAGACCATTCTGGAAAAGGCTACGCTCACTATTAGTAAAAATCTGCATGACACGCATGGGGCGCCGTAAATTGTTTTACTGGTTTATCTCAGTGCTTCAAATCCAGCATTTCTCCACGCTGTCCATTTTCCATTTCGATGCGTGTTGCATTAAGCAATAACTCAACATAATCGTTAAAAGATTGCGCAGGGCTCCGGCGCAATATGAGAGCTCAGAAATGACACAGCCGATTTAGCTTGCTCGGAAAGTTATCTCTTGCTTTGCTGTGCGAGGAGGCGACGCTGTTGGTGTCGGTATCTCCGCCGGAACGACTTAACGCTCACTCGCGTGTCAACAATTCGAAGTGGATCTTAATTACCGCAAGTGCGCAATGATAGGTTTTCTGACAAACTTGGGGACAACTTTCTTTTTTCCAAAAACTCCACCGAATTTCAGCTAAAATCCTGCGAAATTGCTCGGTGATGTAAGCTTAATGACCCAAGGGAACCATGGGCCTCGTGACCCCACTAGTTAAGCCAAGGGGGGTCGCAGACTAGAAAGAAAATCGGTCGATGACCGATTGATCCTTCCCTCCCTCGTCATCTGGGCGTGCATACTGGGAGGGGGCTGCTGCAAATGCCTGAATAGCTCCATCTTTTTGGTTCGAGAAGCAACGGTAAGCCCATGGGGATGACATTAGTTCAAGCCTGAGATACACGCTGCGAAAAAGCTGCGAGGAAACCGCCCTTGCTGCCACCGCAAATGGCCTCCTCAGTCACTTATCGATACTTTGCAATGTTCTTTTTGTGCTCTCACACCCTGTAACGACTCCAAACACACTCCATGAAACCAGTGGGCGTACCGTAGCAGTGCGCTTGTATTGGCAGCAAATGCATGTTACGAGTCCTTCGTCGCACTCTTATTTTTTCACTTGATGTGTGCTTTCTTGAATATCCTTCAAAGCCGGGGGTTCAGCTAATGCATTCGATCGTTATTGTGGCTCAACTCTTCCCCGCAACGAATGAAGGAGCTATAGCTGCATGACTGCTGTCGGCCTCCGGCAATAGACGGCACGTGTGTGCTTCTTCGCTTTACTTAAAATGTACACAACGCCGACGTTCAGGCTTCTGAGTGGCCAGCTGGTGGCATTTCGACGATGCGAAAGCGTGGGAAGGCAGCCCTTTGAGTAAAGTTGGCGTTTAGACAGGAAAGGGCACATAATGACGAATAAATGGGTGGTAAATGAGACAGTGTATCGGTGCGTGCAGTGATGTAAATTTCGCCACGACCCTGGTGACAGTTTCGACAACAGCGTGCTGTTTTCAGCGTCATTTTCGAAAGACTTGACGTTGCATGCCTGCCCGACAAGTATTAGCGCAATCGTGCGTCGCACAAACTCAACTTGTTTTTGAGAATTGCTGACAAGTAGCTTTGTTTTTAATGTTAGCGAACGTCTAATTGCTGGTTTTCTAGCGGAAGCTCTGAAATTGGACTCGCGCCTACATTCGCTCTGGCTGGCGAAATATGGCGTAACATGTGGAAACCCGTCAACACCGGACAAACCGATCATGACCACTGCTGTCCACGTGACACGTGGCACGTGATACGTGCCACTACACAACTCATTGCCGCTCTGATCCGTGGTTACCGAGATATCAGCACGGTTGAGCACGGTTGAAATGGATAGCCAACAGCAGAGTCCTGTGTCGACAGTCAAGCGCGTCGCAATGCTCGTTTCCGTTCGTCCTACCAACCGACTCCCTCTGTCTTCTGACAGAAATCGCGATATCCTAACCTGAAGCGCGGCCGCTGTCGCCGGCTGCAGGTCATTCCAGTCAGAGGCAAATAGGCTGCTCCTAAGGCGTATAGAAACCATCCTGCCGCGGGCGGGTGATTCGGAATGGAAAGAGAGACGCTCTAACCAACCGAGCGAACGCGGCGGGCAAGCGCTGAATGAACCTCAATAGAGTTAAAGCTATCGCAGAGCGTGGAAGAAAAAACAACCAGAGCTTGTTTCAGCGCCTGCAGACTACTCCCTTGGGTTGCAAGGTTTTGCTCAAACGTCTGAAGATGTAATTCGAGCAACGAAGGGTGAAAAGTAAGAAAGCTTTAGTGGACCTTGGTTTGTGCAAAACTAGTGGTCTAAATGGGTCTTTCGCTGCACACTTAAGAGGCATGCTTCGAAGCGCTTGCTCACGATCTTCAGTTTCTATTCGACAGCATGCATTCATTCTTATACGCATGGGTTTGTACTTATACATCAATATGCATGCAGACTATGCATGTAAACCCATCCCGCACAACACGCTGCGCTCGTCAACGTTAGATCCTCGCCCGGATAGGGGTACGAATCGATGTGACCCCCTCTCCCTGTAAGGTTTCCCGAGGATTTCTGAGGACCTAAGGGGTTTTCAAAGGAGGAACGGATTTCCGAAGTCGTACAAGCTTCGCGACACTTGAGTGAGAACTGGGTAAGAAACCCTTCGTTTAAAAACTGGTGTTTTCGTAAATACTGAAAGCGAATTCTCCCTGCGCCTTGCACTTCACCACCGTAAATCACAAGGGCGCGGAAACTGAGGAGGGGAGAATGAGAGAGGGGAGAAGGGAGTGCAAAGCCTGATACATTCAACCGTCTGAAAATTTAACATTGACCCTTTGGCCGATTGCTGGAAAAATGTGATTACTCTTCTCGTTCCTAACTTGTGAGAGCATCCGTTGTCTCACGTCGGAGGAAATTTGTTATCACAGTTTCGCAGCCTCCTCTCAGCACGGTGCATGCCATTATCTAGACTAGTTGGCTATGCAATGAAACAGTGTGTAAACATGTGTCTGTGTTGGTATGTCCGCTGGCAGAACCTTTGCTGAGTGATACTCCGCGTAATTTTACCTCATACTGCTTTATGGCCTGGGAACCCGATTCCAAAAGCTTTTGGTTTACTTAGGGGAAGAAATATAAACAGAGGGAGTAAATCTGGCCATTTATTATGATGGCAATAAATGTATCCCCCAGCGAAATGCTAATTAAGGGCTGCAGAGCTCACGTGCTCTTTTCAGATCGGTGGTACCACCGTTAACAGTGAGGTCCCAAGCGCAGCCAACGACCTCTGACGGATTAGGCCGGCAAAAGCGGCTGCAGCATGAGATGGATTCTGGGATCTACTTAATTCAGGCGAAGGCGATGCAGGTGACACACCGCTGCTGCTTTGACCCTCCTTTGCGTCACCGAGCGAGGCAAGCTTAAGCAAGCTGGGAGGAGCGCAATTTATACTTCAGCTTCGGACTAGCCTCGTGCAGTTGGCTGACCAGTTCGGAACTTGAATTTTGCAAACCGTGTACGAAATGGATTTTGCGCTACTCCATCTCATCGTTTACTCGCTTAAGGCCTAGCAACATTAATGGGAGGGACTTCCATCTCCCGGCGAGGACCGGCTCAGACCTTGTCTTCATTGAAAATCAAAACCTAATCACACCAAAGCTGCGTAATTCACAACAAAAGATCAATCGATCGATTCAATTGATGAATTAGTGTGAACAAAGACGTTGGCTCAAAACTACAATGAAATTCATTAAAATGTTCCTTGCATGCGGCGTTGGGCTAAAAAAAGGTATAATGACGCTGTTCTTGAAAATATCCATGCCTAGAATGCTACAAGGTGTACTATGGACGGAAACGACTGCGTCGCATCTATTTTTGTTATAAAACTGCTAAAAATGTGGCAGTGCAGGTACCGTTAAGCGCGCGTTGACCATTGAAATGGAGAATATCAAATCAACAGCGGCAGCTATGGAACTAGGGCATAAGTGACGCATACTGCAATGCAATCCCAACGGTGTCCACATAATTTCTCAATAAATTGGCACACCAAAAAATGCCACTAAAAACTCAGTTAAGCGCGTCGTAGTCAAGCGAAGTTTCTTCAGCTAGGTTCAAAGTATGTTATATTTTAGCTGCTTTTTGATGCGTCTACCTGAAATTTCGACTGTCAACATTTAGCCTAAACGCATCTATCAATTCCCTGCGATTAAGGTGCCACATCAGCATCTGCTTTATCAGTTACCACTGTTCCTGGCCCTTTATCATGGGCATAATATCAAAACATTCACAAATGCACATAAATGAGCTCATAATTAAACAAAGCAGATCCCTGTGTAAGTTGCACGTCGCTACTCGGCAGGGTTTCGTAAACGTAGTCATGCAAAGCTGAAGAAGTGTAATTTTGGGGAAATTGGCATTTGACGGGGAATAATGGGGTCGTTAGTTGACCTAGCAAACTTTGCTTTTCGACAAGACTGCTAGATGTCGTTGAGATTAACTCGCTGGTGTTTTTCGCAAGGCTTTATCTTCCTAGCTTGGAAACAGCAAGGGTGTCGTACCCACCCTGCAATCAATCCACCGTATGAAAAAGGGCTGACCATGGCGAGGGTTAAGCAGGCCTCTTGGATCTCATCTAGTTTGGAGAGCCCAGCATCAGCTAGCTAATCATAGCAGCTAGCATAGCAGCTAATCAGCATGTACTAGTGCATGGCAATTACCATATCGTTCCAAATTGCGTCTCAAGCAGGTAAATAAAATCATGCCGCTCTCTGAATGACATGTTTTCACGTGCTTCCTTGATGTCAGAAAAGCGTTTGACAGAGTAAACCTTGACTTGCTTTTCGAAAAGCTCCACAGATACGGAGAAGACGATGATATTCTACACATTAGCCCCGCAGTGGCCTCCGAGATCACAGCAAGAGGCCATTTAGCGCTCGCATGTTTGACCCAGTCAACAGCTGCAGATATTTATGTCAACGTCCAAAAACAATTAGTAAAATTGACATAACTTAGAAACGTCAGTAACACCTAATGTCTGTTTCGTGTCTCTTTTGAACGTGAAGGAGTTTTGCTACACGTCATGACCCTGACACCTGACTTGACGAGGTCGGTTTATAAAAGCCGTTTTCACGAAGGATTACGGCGTAAACCTTTTTGAGGTTTAACACTTTTCAGCCTTTATTTTATAACTACACGCCCTTATCAGCAATTTTGGTTTAGAAATGTTCCGCAGGGACTTAAAAACATGTTTGTAAGGATGCATATGTTGATAAAATAGCGGTTGGTGGCTAAAAGCTATAAGACCATGCTTTTACGAACAGGCTGGACACCAGATCTCTTCATACCACAACTCTTCAAATTTTAAGTTTTCGGTGGCACGTCTGACGCAGAAGCAACAAAACAAAGCCCCGACATCCGTGTAGCGTCCCTGTTAACAGGCATGCAATATTTACAGAGCTTATTTACAGATTGAACAGAGCTTGCTTCCGGTACTTCTAGAGCTTCTTGGGCTTGCATACCTGAACATGATCCAAGATGAATGATCCCTGAATGAAATTATCCTCCATCCCGCCTTGCTCCACAAAGCACCGATGTAAATAAGAATGGGGCAGCTGGCATCTAACGCCTCCGATCGGTGCGCTCATCTATCCCTGTAGATATGAAAACGCCGCTCGTAAAGAAAATCTGCTGTAAAGCTCCAATGAGAGACGTTCTCTCGTGGATCTGCTAGGTAAGCGAACTACCAAACGTAAATAACGCACGCCGCTCTGCGTCCCTGATGGGGTGACAGCGTAGTCGCAAGGGTGTTGAAGTGAGCTCGAATATCAGAATGCAACGGCGATGGGCAGTGTAAGCGCTTTGAGCGTAGTCACACTCCAGGTTCTTAAAAGTGCGCGGCTCTGGTCAGAGCACCACCACCAAATTCCCTCAAAATAGGTCCTGGGAATCTGGAAAACAGGCTTTTTGTGGCCTATCTGGATCAAGAGTGAAGACAGTAGAGACAAAATATTACACAGTCACCCCTAAATTACTCACACAAATAAACCCGGTCAGACCATGAGTGTACTTTTAGAAGATAAGTGGGGCGAGGAGGACTGAACAGTGAAAAATATCTCAGTTACCCACAACTTGCACCGGCAATTAGGTTTCCCCACGGCATTGCCCGACTCTCTTCCCAAAGCTTGTTGCGATGGGAGTGAAGATGGAGGAGGCGGAGGTGGGTCACAGTGTTGGCACCCCTTTCTGCCTTGCGACTGTCGCAGTTCGGCGACCTGGCGCCGGCGTAAATCCGGCTGTGCCCATGGCATGCCGTTGTTCAGCACACCATAACCCCATGTTTGAGACATTTGCGTTTTGTTTGGGGGTGTCTAGTACGCACCGCAAGACGTCAAAACATTCGTGATGCCGCTCGATGCAGGTAACCTGGCAGGTGTAGTTTTGCAAGGTAAGTTGGTGAGCTAAACATTCAAAGTTCATGAGACTGACCCAAAAATACGTGACCAAACGTGTTTTCCACGGATTTGGCCAGCCTTCTTCGCGAAGTTGAGGAGATGTGAAACATTTTCAATTAATGTCGTTTATTTGCCGCATCCTGACTCGTTCTGGTCTTGTTCCGTTCTGCTTATATGTCGACAGCGCCGAGGGCAACAGCACCACGAGTTTTGGCTTGAGGGGGGGGGGGCAGAATTTTCCAGGGGCCTACTGGACAAAATAGGTCCTTCATACAGGGAGGAAAGGGAGGGAGGGGGGCTCCCACGCGGCCTCGTATTCAAGAGGGAAGGGCACCGAGAGCATGCGCCCCTTATTAGACTGTTCATGTATCGCACTCAAGTTCATAAATGGCACCAGTGAAAAAAAAAACAAAAAGAGCATGGGAGTAAACAAAACTTCTAGTGATCTAGCAAAGGATCTAACCTAAAGCAGGCCTCCGGTTTCAGCAAAAGGATCTCCCGATGTATAAATTGGCTCTTAATCGAGAACGAAATGCTCCCAGGGCACGAAGGGGCCTCTGAATCTAGCCAACGGGCCTCGCTATCTCAAAACAGGGCACCCTGATTAGGAACCGCGGCCATCCCATGCATAAAGCCTTATGTTCCAGAAAGGGGCCTCCTGCATGTAGAGGGTGCCTTCGATACCAGAGGAGGGCACCCTAGTTTGTAACGGGAGCTTTCCGAACCAGCAAAAGGTCCCCCTCTACACGACATTTGGCCTCCTGATCCAGTGTTGGTTACCTTTTTCCTTGAGGTAGCTTCAGAACCCAGAAAACGCGTCCCTTGATTTAGCTAAGGATACTCTGTGTTAGATTTAATACTCTCTAGCTCAGTTATGGGGGCCCCTTGATCTGAATTTTGGTACTCTACGTGCGGATATAATTTGCCTTTAGTTGAGAAAAACTGGTGGCCACCCAAAACGTTTCAGGGGGAAAACATACTTATAGCGCCCAGCCTACATGCAGGGGAGTAGCTCTACCCCCTCCCTCCCCCCCCCCCCCCCTGTTGCGTCGCCCCCGGCCAGCACATACTTCCTCACGCTTGTCACTTCCGTGTTTAACGCGTCTATGGCATGTGCGTCAACGTTGTGCTTATAGCAGTCAGTCGTTTGGGAGTAAAGTAAAAATGTTTTTCTAATTTGGTAGCTTTGTGGAACATTTTTGTCAGGAGTGCCGTTTTTCTTTCCACTGGAATTGACACGCGACTTGTCACATTGCTGATTGCCAGACCTAGTATTTTCCCAGAATTTGGATGAACTAAAGGCATGCGTTGAGCAAATGCATATAACGGGTCTCGTTTGATATAACAAACTTATTTTTAGTTAGATACATGCGGTTTACAAATTGTATGCCACTGAAATTGCGTGCAAGCAATCGTTTCCTTGCCATAGTGCTAAGTATATAATACAACCTCATAGAAGCATTTCAAAAGATTAAACTCTTTATTGCGTTAATCCATCATAAAAACGGTTCAATTTTTTTTGCATCATTTTATGCTGGCTAAATTTGTCTTAACTCCTATCATTGGTAGTCTGCATGTTTGCAACGCGCGCAAAAACGCATATTTGGGTGCATAAATGCTTCTGATTCTTTGAAATATTGTATGCTCCAATGTTTTGTATTCATCCAACTAAATCTTTTTTATCTATTCAAACTCCTGCTGCTGCAAATTCGGTGCCTCCAATTAGGACTTAACAGCACGACGGAAAATGATGCTCTTGCAGACAATTCGACCTGTGTTCTATAGCTTCGACTGCTGCACCACCAGTTACATCGTTTTAGTGATCGGGCTAGATCAGGTAAAATGCATCTGTGTTTAGCTTAAATGCATTGGTTCGGTTAAACTAATTTGTTTCGGTTCAGCGCATCCATAAAGGACTGCTAAATGACTACATATTCTTCCAGGACCATAAGTCCAGTTCATGCCACTCATCTGCACATCTTTCCCTGGAAACCAGACTGTTCATCATTCACGAGGGAAGCGAATAGTGAACGGCCATTCGTTTCCCTCATGGATGGCTGTTCCGCTCAGGGAGCGTGTGTGCTGGACTTCCACCTCAGGAAACCGCAGACGGCTCAGCACGTGGCATTGGAGCCAGGGACTTGGCGACGGGACTGACACCAGCGCTTCCAGGAACTTGGACAATGTGGTTTCCCTCATTACCTCTTAATGACTCCAATAGTGTGTTGTATTTTAATATCTGTTATTACGGGGTGGTCTGGATAAAAAGCAAGCCACGTTTTATTCAACAGCTGTAAGTTAATTCATCCCACAATAAAGACTGCAGTGACATTCAAATTTACGTTCAATGACACAGCATGGCAAAACAATGGAAGTCGTTAGTGATCTCACATCCGTCATATCGTGACTCTAGAGGATGTTTCTTTGAAGACGAGAACGAGGATCCTGTCAACACCAACTAGGAGCGCAACATCGCCTGCATTCCTGGACAGGCCTCGGGCGACTTCACGGAATCGATCGGAACCGGAATTGGCTCAGCAGGACGGGGTAGCAGCACGCACGCCACGAACTTTGCTGGGCTGGTTGGAAGAGCATTTCCTGGGTGATAAATTAGCGTGGGGACTGCCGTGCTGTGGCTTTCCACTCGCCGGAAATACCTCCGATGGCCCGACGGCTTCATGCTGTGGGGTTACCTCACGGACCACGCCCTCGTGAACAAGCCAACAAACGGTCAAGAATGAAGTGCCGCCTTCAGGCTCGAAATGGGATGCGTCGCTGTCGACAAGGTCCAGTGGGCGGTTGACCACCTGAAGCAGGCTTGGCTGTCGCACACTTCAGCCGTCATCCATCTGGAGCATTTCCTGAAGTTACGCATTAACGGATGTGTTATCACTGATGGCCACTGCTGGCGATGACCGCACTGTGCATTGTATTGGCGGTCGAACGACGCAGCAGCGGTAACTGTGCGACGAATACTTTTGAAACTGCTGAACAAAATTTATATTTACTTTTGAATGGGTCACTCTTTGCAACCGCAGATCCCGCCAATCCAAGCGGAACACACCCAACGACAACGAGACTAAAAGATGCCGCTTCTGGCGGATTGTCAGGGCTCACAGCAACGAAATCAGCCGGGCGGAGCAGCTCAGCACTCAGCCGCTTGAATGGCCGGCAATTGGAGCGGCGGCGGGGTTGGGGCGGCCGTGCGGCCGGCCTGGGTCGGTGCGGGGCGGCTCCAGCCGTAATCAGGAAGCCGTTCATCGGTGCCGGCTGGACTAGGCCGCCGGTGGGGGCGCTACCCACCAGAGCGGTGGCGAGTGCCGGCCGCCCCAGACCCTCCCGCCGGCAGTGCCACTCCGCCCCCACCGGCCCAGCGCGGACGACACGGCGCAGCACGACACTGACAGCGACATACGACGCGGTGGCAGCAGCAGGGGGAACAGGGGGAACAACGCCAACCGGTGCGAGAGTAGCCAGACAGCAGGAAAGGACAGCACTACTTCGGAAGCATCGGCGAGAAATCTTCCATATCCTGCAGCTCCAAGTCACACAGCGGACTGTTTTATTCTAAACAACGCTCCAGAGGTCATACGGCGCTATTAATAGACAGCGCTACGGCACACGGATAGCACTGTCGATACATCCTGGCAGCAGTCAGTTCTGGCAGGAGGCGGTACTGTTATCACGTTTGGTGCCAAGACGCGAGCAGTGCTGTTCCACGCGCCGAGCAGGATACACCGGAAGCTCTTCTGTTAACGGTAAGTCTCTCGCACTTCTAGGTCGGCCGGAGCTTGGTTGTTAGGCCCACTAGGTGAGCCAGAGCCTGGTTGTTGAGCCTTCAAACAGCAATCACAGTTTTTCGCCGTGAGCAAGCATGAAAAAACTCATTTTGAGGCATGCTGTGGCCGTTAAAACATTTTCTTTAAAAGAGATACGTGAACATTTCTTCACCCCTTCACGAGAACTCACTGCGTGAAGTTGTGTACGTGTATACGCCATTGGCCGATGCGCTTCCGGACGATGCAAGCACTTAACTCACTTGTGATTCGGGGATCGGCTGTTGGAAGACTGCTGCCGGCCGTACTGCAGCGGAGGTAGACACCGCGACACCGCACCCGCCGTACTGCAGCGGGGGTAGACGCTGCGACACCACACCCGCCTTACTGTAGCGGGGGTAGTCACCGCGACAACGCACCCGCCGTACTGTAGCGGGAGTAGACACCGCGACACCGCACCCGCCGTACTGCAGCGGAGGTAGACGCCGCGACACCGCACCCGCCGTACTGTAGCGGGGGTAGTCACCGCGACACCGCACCCGCCGTACTGTAGCGGGAGTAGACACCACGACACCACACCCGCCGTACTGTAGCGGGAGTAGACACCGCGACACCGCACCCGCCGTACTGCAGCGGAGGTAGACGCCGCGACACCACACCCGCCGTACTGTAGCGGGGGTAGTCACCGCGACACCGCACCCGCCGTACTGTAGCGGGAGTAGACACCGCGACAACGCACCCGCCGTACTGTAGCGGGAGTAGACACCGCGACACCGGACCCGCCGTACCGCAGCGAGGGTAGACACCGCGACACTGCACCCGCCGTACTGCAGCGGGGGTAGACGCCGCGACACCACACCCGCCGTACTGTAGCGGGGGTAGTCACCGCGACACCGCACCCGCCGTACTGTAGCGGGAGTAGACACCGCGACACCGGACCCGCCGTACTGTAGCGGGAGTAGACACCGCGATACCGCACCCGCCGTACTGCAGCGGGGGTAGGCACCGCGACACCGGACCCGCCGTACTGCAGCGGGGGTAGGCGCCGCGATACCACACCCGCCGTACTGCAGCGAGGGTAGACACCGCGACACCGCACCCGCCGTACCGCGTCGTAGGTGGACACCACGACACCACTCCTGCTATCTCGAGGCTCCAACGCAGCTGGATTAAACTGGAACAGGGAACTTCGCTCACTCACGATGCAAGAGCTCGGACTCCAATAGATTCCGCCTTCATCTTTGATGGAACACTAGGTAACGAGGCTCTCGGTTTCTTTGCTCAGGTTAAGAAATCCGCCCACCTCACGTCAAGTTCCACCGCCAATATTTGATTAGTTTGCAATTTTGTAGAACAATGGGGATGACAAAGTGCCTAAAATGTAATCCTTCTGGTGATCAACTGATGTCTGACATCTGACAGAGACGTAGCTGGCCGAAATGTTAGGTAAATAACAGCACTAATGACGAGAAACTCCAATCATCATCGCAATTTGTCTCTTTGCACTTGGATATGCAATGTACCATGTTATGTGGAAAAACCTGCCATCGCAACATCAAGTTGCGTCACATAACGATCATGCCCGCTGTAACATATAATGATGCACTACGCAATGCTTTTGAAATGGTCCTGCAATGTCCTTGGTATGCATAGACAGTTGATTAAAACACCACTTTTGTAATAATTTCGTTCATGGACTAAGCTCTGTAAAAGTTTCAGAAGATTATGATCGCTGATGCGTGTAGCAGTACGTTGAGAAACATTGTGTTTTGGCAGTACACGCACGCTCTGAGGGCACTCTTTAATAGTTGAACGCCGTCATACAGGTCCTCTTTGCAAAGGTTGACGGCGTGCCGTATTCGCCGTGAGATACCAGACGTGATGAGTAGGCTTTGGCTCGATCAGATCTAACCTGATAAGTTTCGGGCAAATATTCGGTGGTATAATTTGCATTTGAATTCGGCTAGTGAATAGACAGGCACTAGCTACTATTGTCTGAAATTTGGCGAACATAAAAGTTATGATGCACTTGGGACTCCTTGTAGTTTTGTAGTTAGATTTGTGCCAAGAAGATTTCGTTAATTGTTACGATAACCTGGTGTAGGAACCGATTATGCTTGCGCTATTTTTATGCACGGTAAAATAGGCCGTTTAACATGTCACCCAATTTGGTGACACGAAAAATGTCAGTTTTCAACGTAATCTATTAGGACCAGCAGTTCACAACACTGGATTAACATCTTCTTCAGAGCCGTTTGCGTACCCCGTTTAAAAACTGGCGCATGCTATCCAGCCTTGCCCTGCAGGCCAACACCGGGCTCCATTACTCCAGGTACAGGTCCAATGTACGGGCTCGATAATCCACGCATTGTAGACCCATTCGCCGGCCGGATGGAAACGGGTCAGACATTCGGTCCAAAACTCGGATTCGGACGAGATTAGACTGGAAGCTTTCTTCAACTGGCACCGATTGAAAGGATTTCAAACTAGTAAAATTGAAACAAATAAGTAACTGGTCCTTGAGGTACCTCATTGACCTTGGCCCGAGGAAGTCTGCCTTGAGGTACCTCATTGACCTTGGCCCGAGGAAGTCTGCCTTGAGGTACCTCATTGACCTTGGCCCGAGGAAGTCTGCCTTGAGGTACCTCATTGACCTTGGCCCGAGGAAGTCTGCCTTGAGGTACCTCATTGACCTTGGCCCGAGGAAGTCTGCCTCGCAATATTTTGAGCTGGCTGAAATTTGAAATCAGGAGCATTTTTGGCACACAGCGTTGCGAGAAAATATGCGCTTTTGTCCACTGCTTGATCCAAGACATCAAGCTAATCCACTGCCAAGTCGGGCGTTTCGCCGTCCCTGAGGAAGCTGGCCAATAAACCAGCATAACTTAGATTCCAAATCATTTTTCCAACGCCAACATAGTCAGATGAAAAAAACACTGCCACTTTTACGCGCCTCCTGGTCTTTGGCCGCGTTGGACAAACACTCTGTCATGACGGAAATGGCATTACGTGGCAATCACGTCCCCATTGGTTCCCCGTCCATACCAAAACTTAACAGCATTATGACTGGGCTTAGAAAAATGTTCTATCGAAAAGAAAGTATCTTATGAGTTTGAAGCACACTAAAACTTTGTATGCGTAGTTGAACCGCATTAACTGACGTATTTGACATCTTCAACTGAGTGGGAGACAGGGCGTTTGATGTCACTCCTGAATGCCTCCAGAACCACTGAGTTGGTCAACCTGATTTTTGAGCCTAATATACTCCTGGATCGTATGACCCTAGCACACGTAAATTTGGTGACCTCACTACATTTATAAAATCATAGGTGAAGTGAAAATTCAGGGCATCATGTAACTTGCCGTAAGTCTCATGAGTATTGAAACTTATCGTGATAATGCAATTTAATCGAATTTCAGCGAGTGAATGAAGATGCCTACCACATCCAAAACACACAGCTATGCGCGGTGATTAACCCTGGATTGTCTAAGGAAAGCATTTATGGCGTGCCCTCAAATATTTCCGTGTACACGTTAATGGGCGTACAAAGGCAATGGCACGCACTATGAAAAGCATATAACTGAAGTGCGTGCAGAATTCATGAACCATCCTTGTGCCTCTTTTGTGGGTACATGAGCTCTTTATGTTGCCCGGTAGGTCAAGCTCAAGTGTGACTTAAGCTTACGCGTAGAATGGGTTGGCCGCTAGCAAGTGAGTGACACACCGTGCGGCTTATTGCCAAGCCACACTCCCAAGTCATTCGTTTTCAATCGTCAGAGAACATGCATTGGGAGGTACCGAAAACTTCAGATCCATAACGCTATTTGTTCAGACTGTGGCCGAAAACTACATGGTGTTGTTAACCCCCCCCCCCCCCCCCCCCACCACCTCCACCCCCACCTCCCCTCCCGGCACCGAGAAATAGCTGGTCAAGTCAGAGTGATGAGGAAATGCAATTCGTTCGCAATGTTGCCCTAGCTCATCCGTTGTGGAGTTAGCAGATGGTCGTACTAGCTACACCATAGCGGACAAGGCAATTAATGCCAAACAGTCTGAGTGCCATGTAAGATTTATTAAGATTTGATGTCATGCCATTAAGATTTAATGCCGTGTAAGATTTATTTCCTTTGGACTCGACAACTATCTGGACAACACTGAGCAGTTGTTTTCCTTGATTTAACCTTGATTTTGGTCATGCTGGAACTCCCTCCCTCTGAGGTCCTCGTAATACGAGGCCTTACAACAGTATGTTAGAACTCGCTATTGGCGAAAATCACCTTAACTCGAATGTAAGCGCCTGACTCAGACTTATGCTAACTCAGAAGTTAACAACAAAACGTCTAATAGTGCCCATGGTTACTCCACAGCCTTTACCGCGGCCCGTCTTCCACTGCCATGGCATCCCTGTAACTGTGACTTGACCTCGGCAACATATCATAGTTTCAAAAATACCGATTATTGTGTTTGAAATTCCAGCGCATGTGGAAAAGTTACACAGCCCAGTGCATATGCAACGCGTGCTCAGACTTGGGCATCGCGGTTGCACCTGTTCGGCGAGGCGGTTGCCAGGTCCCACTGTGCCGGCCAGCAGCCGGACAGTGCGGCGCAGCCTACCACCGTCGGCCGGGACCGCCGGCGCGCCGTTCGATGGCGCGCGGCTCGTGAATTGCTTATTAGGGAGGATCGAAGAGGGAGGCGACCGGTGATTTTCCCTCTCCCTCTCCCTCTCTTCCCTGGCTCTTTCTCTGTCCGCTATATTTTTATTCTGGTAGGCGTAAAAAGGGTGTCAAAAACTGCTGCAGAGCTACCAAATGAGAGAACTCTTCTCGCTGGGCTTCTAGGACCGTGAAATACCGGACGTAAACATAATACGCCGCTACGGGTGTGCGGCAGGGTCGCAACCAAGACCCAATGATAACAGCGCAACCGCGCGATGACAGCGTGTTAGAAATATTTTTTATGTCAGCTCGAAGATTAAAAGGCAACGATGCTGAGCAAGGTGAGCGAAATCCACATGGAGAAACTTCGAGCACTTTCAAGTGTGCGGATCTGGCCAAATAATCACTACCGGGTCCACTCAAACTATGCACTTGGAGTTTGAAATACAAGGTGTTCTTGCCTATCATGGTCAATAATGGTGGTGAACCGTGAAGATAGTAGAAACATAATAGCACGCAGTGGCTTCTAAGTGACTCGTCAAAACAAACCTATGCAGACTACAATGGTGCAGTTTCAAGCTAGTGGAGGTGAGATGAACATTGAGAAATAACTTTTATTACCACCAAATTAGAACGGTTAGAACGGACAGGCTTCTCCACGGATTTCGCCCATTTTCTTCGCAAAGTTCGGGGAGGGTAAAGTTGGGGAGGCTGGGCTCGAAGTATGAGGGGCTCAGTGCTCAATAGGAAACTACACCCTTGCAACCTGAGATTATCGGTTTATTGTGTGCGCACTCAGAGGAAATATAAGTGACCGGTGACTTGTAAGAGAAAACATAAGTGATTGATAGCCCATGCACTGACACACCGTTTCTCGTAAAGCGGACTGATGGCGCGGATCGACGCGACAACCCTCATGCCTTTGTTGTTTCCAAACTAAGAAAGATAAAGTCTAGCGGAAAATACCAGTGGATTGGCCGCTATGACATCTCGCAGTTGGTATCATATCTGTTGTGGATATGTCGATATTTGATTCCATGATGTCAGGTCAAAGGCCCAGTTTCCTGAGCATCGAACTTGTTCAGCTTTCTAACCGCGGAACCTTCGAATGCTGCCCACCGCCCGCGCCGGCCATGGATCGCCATGGGGTGTTACACTCCCTGGGGTGTTACACTCCCTGGGGTGTTACACTCCCTGGGGTGTTTCACTCCCTGGGGTGTTACGCTCTCTGGGGTGTTTCACACTTGGGGGAACACAGGGGTGTTATATGTGCAGTGATGACGACGGTACTGATCGCTGCTGGGTGGAAAGAGGAGGCAGGGGCGGGAGGGGGGACTACAAAAGCCGAGATTCATATTGCAACTGGAGTAAGCATGAAGGCAACATCTCTTCTTGATTTATTTTTACGAATTTCCTTTTGCACATTCTCACTATGTGTTGCGCTGTGCTGTGCTACCCTCCTCTTTTCTGGCCCGTCTGGTGACGTCATCTCCATTCCTGTCCTAACTTATCTTGTCTGCTATTATTCTCCCATGGTGTCGATAGTCCAGTGGTTAATGCGTCTGCGTAAGTCGCCTTGCGCCTGGGAAACCAGAGGCGCGCGGCTCGATTCCCGCAGCACCCGCCCTTTCTGCCAGGGCGAGAGGCAGGCGACGCCATAATTTAAAATGTCATTTCCAGCTCAGGCTATTTCTTCTAGGTTCCAGCCTCACCCCTCCAGACCTGATTGTCCCCACGATCCAAGGGTCGTGGTTACGGGCATGTCTAAGAAAGTCAGAAATTGTCCATAATTGTACCAGTCATGTACGCTATGTTAAATATGCTTTTCAATGCCTGCTTTCAATTTTTTTCATTTTTTTCTTGCGTGTTCCTGGCTTGTTTTTGTTCTGTTTCGTTTGCTTATATGTCGACACCTACTTTTTCACGCAGGCCGCTCCCATGTTCAGTGCATATTTGTTATGCTTGTCAATTTTGTATTTACAGTAGTAGCTGCCGGGGAATACATTAAGGAAACTTCTCTAATTTGACAGCTTTGCAGCACATTTTTGTCAGAAGTGGCCTTTGTATATCTACCGGAATAAATAGGCGCCAAGCTGTATGCTGACCAATTCTCCAAGACGTAGGACAAAACAAAGCACTCACTGTGATTCATTTTAGTGGGTGCGTGGTTGCACTAACTGGCAGTTGCGAATAACGCCAACAGCACCTGGAGGAAAACAGATGGATCAGTCTCCCATCCCCTTAAACATGTCCAGACTTCTGCGGTTCAGCAGTGACATGTTCCACGATCAGAAAACTCGAATAGCTGTTACGGTGTAAGCGAACATCTTGCTGCAAAGAGAACTATTGTAACTCATCTTGAAAGACACGAAGGCATACGGTAGAGCGCATCAATTCTGCAATAATATATTTTACACGGACGGAAACTTGGGCGAATGTGAAATGGTGTCTTATGGAGTGGTGTATTATGGAATGATGTGTAATGCCATTAGCGCATGATACAGCTGAACTATTTTGTTTAGAACCCCAGTTCCTCTCATCAGCGTTCACCGTCCGTATTGTCTGCATGACTGGATGCTCGAAATAGGTATCGACAGTGTGTAATATGGACTCGCAAATCCCTCCGTATTGCAAGACTTAATGGTCAGCTGACGTTCCAAATGAGTATATACAATGTAATGAAATAATAATGAAATTAAAAAGTAATAAATTAAAAAGCAATAATAAAATGAATATATATGATAAAATACATGCATACACACACACACATATACATATATGATTATATATATATATGGGCTTAGAATATATATATATATATATATATATATATATATGTATTCTAAGCCCAAAACTATCATTTGGAATTTATCACATAGCGCGATGGCTTCCCTCGTGCTTGTGCCCGAACCAGGTGCCGAAGATTCAGGGGAAGAATGTGCACAGGGTCCTGGTTCGCGTCCCCGTCGCCACTGAGGCTGACAGCGGTCCGTCACCGCTCTGTGGTCGTGTTGTGCCCCGGGGCTCGCCACCGACCGGACAAAGGGGGCCGGCTGGCCACCCCACTCACAGACGGCGCACGGCATCGACCGCGCGCGGCGGTGTGCACGGCCGGCGCCCAGTGCACGGACGCGCGGTACACGGTGAGGAGCGCCAGGCGGCCCCGGCGGCGCCCGGTCCCGGGCCAGAGGCGCGGCTCGGCGGCGACGACCGGCGGCAGTAACGACCGGCGGCGGCGCCCGAGCCCCCCCCCCCCGCACCGATCGGGGAACAGGTGGTGTGAAACGGTGCTCTGACTTTTTTGGAAGATGATTTGAATGACGCGTCGCTTCATACAAAAACGGGCTGGCTCACCATGACCTTCTGATGGAGCCATGGCTGGACGACGGCCAGCCGCTGACATTGGCGACGTTCCTTTCCAGTGATGGGCGGGCCTTCCACGGAGGCGGACGAGGCACGCGCCGCTTGTCAAGTCCCGCTGACCGGGCAGGCCGACCCGGAGGAGGTCGTCTGCACCACAGGTAGCTTTGAGGCTACAGGCCCATCTTCTCTCCAGTCTTCGTCTTCTTCGTCTTGTTCGTAAATTCGTGTTCGGACCAGTCTCGTGTTTCAGTGTGTGTGGCGCGGGCACCGTCAGGTGTAGATCCATCATGTGTCAGTTCATATGACTTATCTGATATGCCTGCTCAGTTGGAGTTGATCTATAAGCGCTTACCAGCCATTTATCATTTGATGTCTCCCACTTTTAGTGTCTTTTCAACAGATGCCAAATGTTAACACACGTCAAGATGGCCGGTTGAATACCCTTCGCTTGGGTGGGGGTCAGTTTGACCCCTCTGATATCTCAAAAAAACTGATCCAGCTAGAGACACTAAATTCACGGGCTGGATTGGACTGTATGTGAACTCACTTATGACAAAATGTGAGGTTCTTACACCCTGATTTTGGAGTCAAATAAGGTAAAAAAGATCAAACCCCCGATAAATATGCCAAGTGCCCCCAGACCTCCTCATAAAATGGCCGTGAACCGAAATACCTGTTCTAAGCAAAGGTCAATGGTTTTCATTCAAGGTTAGTGAGCTTCTTTGACCTAAAGAAGGGGTGGTTCACAAAAACCTATGACATTTCTCCTATTCTGTCATTCAAATATGTGTTATGGAATTTACGGTAGGCGGCATGTCCCGAAAACAAAATGTTGGTCTGAGTCATTTTAGGTCAGTGACATACTCTGGCCTTTAAAAAGGTCGTGGAGCTTGCCTGTTGTGGTCCCTGTTATTACTAAACTCGAAATGAGCGCCAGAAACTACCTAATGAAGTAAGCTGTCGAATACAAAGCGAGTTAGTGTTGACCTCGGTCTGACTTTTATGCCTGACCCTAGGTCAATGAAATTTGCTGTAATTCTGCATTTCATTGGCTAATTGACTAAGAAATTGTCTCAGAGCCATGTGGCTTCGTCTAACAATCCGCTCGCGCACCAGATTTAAAGATTTCATAGAAATAGCCTTCGCTGATATTCATGGCCTGACTTTTTCCTGCCATAAGTCGGCAGTCTTACCAGGTACATCTAATTTTGGCACCAAACGATTCGTTATTAAATTGCCCACAGGTATCCAAAGTTTGGCGCTGCTACACTGCGCCATTCAGAAATCATTCAGGAAAAACCTTCGTGGGGGAGGGCAATTGCTTTTCACCCGAGTACGTGCCCATCACTTCCGTGAAAGTAGGCTGGTGGTTTTATGTTGTACATGTTTTAAGTTATTAATGTGAATGCGTTCTGCTTCCAGGCTGTATCAACAAAAGAACCATTGTCAAGAGTAGAAACCTGCTCAGCTATTGGTGAGATTCAATTTTTATCTATGTTCGAACTGGTTTAGAAAACTTGTAGGACTTCTTCATATATATATATATATATATATATATATATATATATATATATATATATATATTCTGTATATTTGTATAAGTGTGTGTACTGAACGAGGAAACGTTTTGCAGCTGAAAAGTAGTGACCAAGCAGTGGACACTTCCGGCTCTCACGTGGGGGCACAGGTTCGAATCCCGGTCACACCAAGACCCCTAGGCGCTAATGCTTTCCCTCTAGTCGCTGACGCTCTTTAAAAGGGTGTTTGATAAAGTGCATAGCGCTCAAAGAAACGCCAGCTGCAAGTGTTTGGTGTGTGCAGCTGCATGTATTTGATACTCTGTTGTAATGAACTATCGCCGTACTGGTAATCGTCAACTGCCAGAAGGAACATTGCATGGCTTCCAACGGCACATCAGTCGTCTTTTTGGCTGCTTCTTTTGGGAGTGAGATGATCTGTGAAGATGTCTAATAGTCGTTTGGTGAGGATTCAAGTCCGAGGAATGTAGTTCAGCTTGGCGTCATTTCACCTTCAGTGATGTGGGTCAGACCACTGTGTTGCACGTGAACAGATTTAACGAACACTGGGTGATTTGTCGCCACCATGCAAACGTGCCAAACCATGGTAGTTGGTCGCCTCGGCTCTGCCTCTGCGACAGATCTCGTCCCTTAATTGGGGGAGGATGTGTCAAGCGTTGACCGACGGTTCTTACAAACTTTGACGAAAGAGCAACCAGTACTGCAACTCATTCAGAGCAAGGACCCGCCGGGGGACCCGTAGCCCATTCCTCGTTTTTTCGTTGCCCACGTTCAACTGGACAGCAACTATGGTTTTAGTTACGGGTAATATCAATAGCGCTGCGTAAACATTAGGATTTATTTTGCCCACACCTGTCATGCCAAATGTTTCATAAAGGCCTGTTTCGGTTATTTAGGGTGTTTCCTAAACCAGCGTGTAATTTGAGATGGAGAGACGTGCCCCTAATAGGAAAATTTGCTTTTCTTGCAGCAGTTATGTGTGTTTTGAAAAGTGTTTTGATGCCTTTTAGTCTTTACGAAGCGCACTGCCAATACGTGAGGATTGTTTGCGCTGTGTGCCGCGGCCGCTGCGCCCAGCCGGGCAAAACTGGCTGATTGTGACCCGACTTGGATAGTCAAAACACGTGCCATTTGGCTCGGGGTGTTCGCTACCCGCCACTTTAATGATGGTCTTGACTGCAGAGAAGAATCGCAAATATTGGGTTTAGTGATACATGAAGCAGCTAAAACAGTTTCGCGGCGGCCCACGTCACGCTGATTGTGGCGGGAATGATGATCTTTTGGCCAGGAGCGCACGCTGAAAACTTGTTTAAGATTCTGCTCTCAAACGGTGGTAGACTTCGGAGGTTTATGTCTCTGTTTAGCCCAAGGTTGGTTCGTCAGCTCTGGGTTTACCGTCACATCTGGGTGCGAGGGCGGGTCCAGGGTACCATGTTTGTGGGGGCCCACCGCGAATACCGTCCTGGTGCCGAGCAATTCTCAAAAACCCAGTGTAGAGAGGCGCTTTCATCGTCGTGGGATTATATCTCCGTTGGCCGGCTGGGCAACACCGTGTTTGCGTCAATCACGACCAGTTTTTTTACAGGATCCTGGGATTTTGCAACAACTTCACGTACTGGGTGTTGATCACGGCCGCCGTTGACATCCTGGCGCGGACCGGCGTACCGCAGTGAGTCAGAGATCAGTCAGGGTGGTGCCCGCTCCAGCCGCTGACGCGCCTCAGTACAACCGAAGCCGCGCCATTGCTAATCGTTGCGGTCACCTTCGTGACCTTCGGGCACGAGCCGCGCGCAAGCGTAACGTAAAGTTTTAATGTCATATCTGAATGAGCGGCAGGACTGACTACGTAGGCTACTGCTGCAACTTTTGCTTCCTCGTGAGTAATTGGTGTGTTCCGCCATGGACCGTCTTGCGTGCGGCAGGCCTCAATGACGGTCAGGGTAAGTTGGTCTGATCGGCCCCGGCCACCTCTCTTTCCCTGGCCAGCAGGCCCCACTGACGGTCAGGGTCAGTTGGTCTGATCGGCCCCGGCCACCTCTCTTTCCCTGGCCAGCAGGCCCCCCTGACGGTCAGGGTCAGTTGGTCTGATCGGCCCCGGCCACCTCTCTTTCCCTGGCCAGCAGGCCCCCTGACGGTCAGGGTCAGTTGGTCTGATCGGCCCCGGCCACCTCTCTTTCCCTGGCCGGCAGGCCCCACTGACGGTCAGGGTCAGTTGGTCTGATCGGCCTCGGCTACCTCTCTTTCCCTGGCCAGGAGGCCTCGCTGACCCCGGCGACCTCAGTATCCCCGACCTGCTAACCTCCACAGCCTTCCATAAGCGCCAACAGACACTGGTGAGCGCCAGTTGATCCCAATGAAAGCTAGCTGACTCTGGTAGGCGTAAATTGACCCCGGTGAGCACCAGTTGACTCTGGCGAGCGCCGACAGAGCCCGGCGCATACCAGCTGACGCTCGCTGAGTCGACAGAGCCGGAAGACGGCCGGCGCCGGCGTGTACACGGCGCCGTACGACAACTTCACAGAGGCGTCGCTGGGCACGCGTGAGATGCGCCTTCAGAAGTGCCAGACCACCTCCACCGGGGTAAGTCTTCCGGTCGGCGCAAACACCCACCGCTCGCCGCCCTGATAAAACAAACAGCCACCGCGCGCGGGAAGCTAGCGTCGCGGCGATGCAGACACCGACACCATTTTTCATCTAAACTGGAGCAGCGTGACATCCCCGCTTGCCGAGCAGTGCGCGTGTCGCGCCTGCGAGCCGTCTTCGTGTTTACCGGCGCGAGCATTCATTGCCCCAGCTCAACAGAACGACTCCACTGAGCCATCAAGGTTCAATGGAGACCGAGAGGAATGTGGAGAAACGACGCTTGTCGCAGGCGAAGGACAATAAACATCTGGGTGGTGGGCTGTCTGCCGTCGGCTTCAGATCATGCTCCGGCGCTAAACAAGCGCGAGGCGACGGAGGTGACGGATGGTGGTGGGCCTGCAAACCTCGTACCGTCTGTGTCAACCTGACCTCCAAATAAAAAAACAACGGAGGCTTGCGATTCATTGCCCTCCCTTGTTTGGATGAGGCTCAGTGAGATAAAGGATGGTGTGGTGGTTTATCACTTTTTGCGCTGTCGTGTGTAATTTTACTTTTTCCTAACCGGGAAAAACATGGCCAAGTGAAAGCATGTCAGGCGGATAAAGGCAGGCTTGCAGAATGCCAAGTTAGACATGCCTTACCACATAACAACATGTTATTCCCGGTTCAGCCTACTTCAGTTGTGCTCATCACTCATTCTATATACAAACATGCACATGCATACTGTTTGTTGCGGTTTTGGGATCATGACTGATTAGTAAGGCAGTTAAGATTGGTGGCTGACGGATTTCCGATGACTGATGTGACATGTTGATGCCATTACAAGCACCTGCTGATCTTAATCCTTCACTTAAGTGGACTTTTGGAACGGGCCCAAGAAGTGTGACCATCTTTTCAATGACGGCCGCCTCCATCACGCAGCCTTGACCCCCGCAGAGGACACGGCACCATCACAACCTCATCACTTGATTACGGTGGTGTGACTTCCGTGTGGTCTCAGCTTTCCGTGACCTCTTTGTGACCTCATCACGCTACTGTCGCCCCAAGCGACCACCATCTTGGAGCCATGACCCTTTCTGACCTCTGGTGCCATGGCCCTTATGTGACCACTATCACCGTGCTATGACCCCGCATGACCTCCATCACCGTACCGTGACCCCTGTATTAGCATCACCGTGTCGTGTCACGTGCTTGACCTTTTTCGCAGTGCAATGACCCCGTATGACCTCTGCCACGTCGCCCGTGACCTCCGTGTGATCCTCAGGCGCTACTGGTGGCCGAGACGCTGCCAGCCGCCTCCATCACACTGTCGGCGCTGTTTTTCCTGCGGCTGCCGGTGAACGTACGCGTGCTGCTGGTGGTGACTCTCTGTCTGCTCAGCTACCTGACGCTGGCCTTCTCGGCGTACGTGTGGCTCGACTTCGCCGGCGTGCTGTTCGCCTCCGTCAGCCGCGGCCTCAGCGACATCACCTTCCTGGCCTACGCTGGCCAGTATGAGAGGTGCGACAGGGACGGCGGGGGAGTCGGCGGCGCCGCGTGCAGCATCGACCGGTCGCTCGCTCGTCAATCAGCACCCTTGGCGGGATGAAACCACTGGTAACGGGGTGACGCTAGAGAGGAGCCACACAACCCCCCCCCCCCCTGTGCCACTTACCATTGACCGACCAGCTTGGTTCCAATGGACAGTATTCAGAGGGTGCACTTGGGGGAAAGCTGGCTCGCATAACCCCTTCCTGTTGGGGAACATTACATAATGCATAGGCTGTTTAGACTCCGGATTGAGGTATACGTATAACAGTGCTGAGATCCTCTCCACACAAAACTCTTGGTTGCACGCCTGCCAGTGTTGACTGTCCATGGCTGCTCAACGGCAATCACACGTGATGCTTTAGTTGACCTACCGTTTCCTTGGTAACGTTATTGAACTTTTGTCCTCTGCCTCCACTTTCCTGTGGCCTGCCCCTTTCCCGTAACCCCTCCGCTCCGTTCGGTTATCACCATCTCTACCTTCCATCCACCTCCGTCTCCTCCTCTCCCCGTGTTGACAGGTGACAAGCTATTTACCGAGCAGCACACGGAAATATAATGCATTCTCCAGCTTTCAGTCACGTCCGCCAGTCTTGAAAACCGGTGACGTCCAATGGGTCAGCCGTCATATGCTGTCGTTTCCAGGGACGTGCTATCCACCTGGTCGTCGGGCACGGGCGTCGCCACATTCGTCGGTCCACTGCTTTACTCAGGCATGACGTCCACCGGCCTGTGAACCCGCGGCGCGCGCTGCTCTCCATGGTGTTTGTGCCGCTGCTGATGGGGCTCAGGTTAGTGACACGGCTGCAGTGGTGCTTCCTAGGTATCTGTGCCGTTATTGATGGGTTCAGATTAGGGACAAGGCTGCAGTGGTGCTCTCCATGGTGTTCCAGATGGACAGAATGTTAGGAGCGATGTAGTCGGACAAAAAAAACAAACAAATGGAAACAGGGGCTGGGTTTCCATAACCTTGTTATACAGTATATAGTAAACGCACACACCACACACACACCACACACACACACACACACACACACACACACACACACACCACACACACACACACACACACACACACACACACACACACCCACACACACACACACACACACACAACACACACACCACACACACACAACACACACACACAACACATATATATATATATATATATATATATATATATATATATATATAGATAGATAGATAGATAGATAGATAGATAGATAGATAGATAGATAGATAGATAAATAGATAAATATATAGATAGATTGACAGATAGCTAAATCGACATATAAAACTCACATTAAAACACGAATCCCATTGTTCACAAACGTGTCATTCTCAAGACTTTTTCTGAGAACACGCAAGCAGACGAACGCTGGAACGACGCCTACATGAGCAGACCTTACTCTCGGTCTCTTGTGCGCAGCCAGACCCACGTGCCGCGATCGTTTCCCGCATTATTTTTCGCTGAGGTTCCTTGTCAATGCTCCTGATCGCCTGCTGGATGTGGCAGTGCAGTTGCCACAGTATTTCTGTGGCCTGCTCCCTCTGTGCACCTGCTGCTTTATTCGGCCCCAGAAGTCATCTTTTCAAAGTCTATCGGACGCAGCAACAACCGGTAAACTTCGATGACGTGATTTTTGATAGGCCCTTCTCCACCGTTTTTGATACTCCTCTCCACCTTACGATTTTGTCACAACGATGCCTTCAGGGTATGTCGTCGCGCCTTGTAGCTGACTTGATCCTGTTCCAGTGTTATTTACAAACACCATAACCTGCCTCCCGTGAAAAAGTCTGTGAAACATGCGTCGACGATGTTAGAATGGTGCTTGGCTTAAGTCGTCAAGTTCTATAGTTTTACCCGTCACAGAAAGGGATGAATATGCATATATAAGTATGCATACATGTATATATATGCATATATGTATACATATATATATATATATATATATATATATATATATATATATATATATGCAATCACTCATGCCAATCCAATCACAATGCAGCCAAGAAATGCTACTGGGGCCACGACAGCAATACTTACTTAATTCATTTCCACTCCCATTTTTGTAAACTTGGTGGCGTCCTATCATCACATACCAGTCAACGCTCAAAGGCATCCCTGCAAGCGATCCGACGTCGCTATTTGAAATGCGTTATCGTTTACTCCCAGTGTGCCAGAAGTCGATTCCTTCAGCAACTTGCCCAGTACCTATATGGGGTCACCATAAAGCCGACCAAACGTAATATGGAGCGGCTTCAAGGTCATATTATTTTGGGGGTTAGAGTAGACATCGACAAGGAAAGCCGCATTTCCCTTTGCTTTTCGGCCTGTTTGGAAG
>NW_023596581.1:0-28860 GCF_011947565.3 Pollicipes pollicipes | reverse complement strand
CAGTATCTTTAGCTGTGAGAACGTACACAAAAGAACATTTCCATTTCTAGTCAAAACATATGTCTATTAAGAAATAAAATCGTCTTTATGCAATTAGGCAAACGAAAACATGTTGCCGTCCTTACAAGCGTTATAATTCACCTCGCCACACTAGCATCTTCACCAACTGTAAGCCTGCATAATGGGAATGAGCTCAACCGCATTAAGCCTTGCACTCCAACAAACTATGTGAGGACCATACTACGGCGTAAAACCGGTACCAACTTGACAACTGCTGAACCTACAAGCACGCTTACCTTTGACCATCGAAGTCTCCAGGATTAACATCCACCAACACCACGTCACAGAGCGCTGTTACTAACATCCCCACAACACCACGTCAGAGCGCTGTTACTAAATCCACCGACACCCCGTCACAGAGCGCTGTTACTAACATCCACCGACACCACGTCACAGAGCGCTGTTACTAACATCCCCGACACCACGTCACAGAGCGCTGTTACTAACATCCAAACACCACGTCACAGAGCGCTGTTACTAAATCCACCACACCACGTCACAGAGCGCTGTTACTAAAATCCACCGACACCACGTCACAGAGCGCTGTACTAACATCCACCGACACCACGTCACAGAGCGCTGTTACTAACATCCACAAACACCACGTCACAGAGCGCTGTTACTAACATCCACCAACACCACGTCACAGAGCGCTGTACCAACATCCACCAACACACGTCACAGAGCGCTGTTTACTAACATCCACCAACACCACGTCAAGAGCGTGTTACTAGCATCCAACAACCACCAGTCACAGAGCGCTGTTACTAACATCCGCCACACCATGTAACAGAGCGCTACTAACATCCGCCGACACCACGTCACAGAGCGCTTTACTAACATCCACCAACACCACGTACCAGAGCGCTATAACTGGCATCCACAGACACCTCGTAACAGAGCGCTATTTCTAGCATCCACAGGCACTCGTAACAGAGCGCGTTCTGACAATCATTTGCACAGTGCTGGGCCCTTGAGGTGCTGGGTCCGCGGGCCGAGGTGAGACCCGGCGACTTTTGGAGGCGTCGTCGCCACGACCCGCTCGTGGACTCAGAGTTTCATTAGCTGATGGGACCAGGGTCAGGGACGGTCGTCATGGAGATGGCAGTGTCGTGGGATGACCGCGCTGCGCACCCACGCGAGGCACGTCCCAACGACGCGTATTGCCGGCTGGTGGTCGCCTGGTCGTCGCGCGTGTGTGGTGCTGGTGAGGGGCGGGGGTACGAGCGTGCGACGCTAGGCATGGCCGCGCACGCGATGACTTGCGGCGCCCGGTATGACCAGCTGTGGGGTAAGAGCTACATCATACTGCGGATGCGGTTATGCCATGTCCTTTCGCACCGACTGTAGCTTGCTAACCAACCATTTTGATTGATTTAATTTAATTGCTCCCGGGATTTGTCCGAGGCGTTTATGCTATGGCCTTTCAACATGGCATCCAAAATAGCGTCGTTTGCACAAGATAGTGGATCATATGATATTTCACAGCTGAAGTGACCGTCTATTCTGTAACTTCACAGCCACCGATGAGCAATTTGGGCGCCACCAAGGGCTTGACAGCAAGACGGCATCCGCTGGGGACGCCAGACATCCGTTTTCAGGCCTGCGTTCTCAGATCATAACTCAGTCGGTTGGGAGCGACATCGCCTTGGTAACAGAGTCAAGTTTCGCACATCGACGCCGAAAGCACCGTCCAGCTGAAATGAGATACGACGCTCGAGTGACTCGTGTCGGTGGACCACTATTGATGGACGCCGGGCGCACGTTCAACGCAGAAATCGAGCCAGCCATAGACAACGGCGATAACATCATGGCGACGTCTCTGACTGTCGGTTACTTGTAGACGCTTGCACGAGTAGGATTTTGTAGTCAATCTGTCCGCTACTTTAATCGCCGCCACCCATTACCCGCTCCCAATTAATGGTACTCGCGTGCTACATGTTCACCTCTAACATGTAGTAGGTAATAGATAAGCTAACATGATAGACATCTTTTCTGTTGCTTCCGGTGAGATACATCACGGACGGGGTGTTACGAGCCCTCCCATTAATAATAATTGAAAGCGGAGGGTTCAACATGCAGTTAGGAAAACAAGCCATCATCAGTCGTGTTACTGCACAGTGTAGAAGCTACATTTAGGACGCTAGCACAGCCACGGCCACTTCCATCTTATCCATCCATTAAACGCCAAGACCAGCCAGCATGAACCGCATCACGGCCGCTGGTCAGCTTCGGTATCAGCAGCCACTGGGCCCAAAGCGCACGCCGGGGAGCGCCGCGGTCGCCAGCTGTCGTCCGCGTGACGCGTGAGCGCCGCGGCGGCTCGCCCGCACCTGTCCAGCTCGCTGTTTGCCTGGCCGGCCGCACTCCTGTTGACCTGATTAAGCTGCTGCCGCGGCCCCGGCGGGCCCGCCGGCACGCCCAATGGCCCGCTAACGACGACAGCGCGTGAGGTGGGCGCTGAAGGCGTCCATTCATCTGACGTCGCCGGCCGGCGAGAGGAGCGCCTATTACCGGCTCCAGGCCGGGGCAGGTCACTGTCAGAGGGAGGCTATTACCGGCTCCAGGCCGGGGCAGGTCACTGTCAGAGGGAGGCTGTTACCGGCTCCAGACCGGGGAGGTCACTGTCAGAGGGAAGCCGCTACCGGCTCCAGGCCGGGGCAGGTCACTGTCAGAGGGAGGCTGTTACCGGCTCCAGGCCGGGGCAGGTCACTGTCAGAGGGAGGCTGTTACCGGCTCCAGGCCGGGGCAGGTCACCGTCGGAGGGAGGCTGTTACCGGCTCCAGGCCGGGGCGGGTCACCGTCGGAGGGAGGCTGTTACCGGCTCCAGACCGGGGCGGGTCACTGTCAGGGGGAGGATGTTACCGGCTCCAGGCCGGGGCAGGTCACCGTCGGAGGGAGGCTGTTACCGGCTCCAGGCCGGGGCGGGTCACCGTCGGAGGGAGGCTGTTACCGGCTCCAGACCGAGGCAGGTCACCGTCGGAGGGAGGCTGTTACCGGCTCCAGGCCGGGGCAGGTCACCGTCGGAGGGAGGCTGTTACCGGCTCCAGACCGGGGCGGGTCACTGTCAGGGGGAGGATGTTACCGGCTCCAGGCCGGGGCAGGTCACCGTCGGAGGGAGGCTGTTACCGGCTCCAGACCGGGGCGGGTCACTGTCAGGGGGAGGATGTTACCGGCTCCAGGCCGGGGCAGGTCACCGTCGGAGGGAGGCTGTTACCGGCTCCAGACCGAGGCGGATCACCGTCGGAGGGAGGCTGTTACCGGCTCCAGGCCGGGACAGGTCATTGTCAGAGGGAGTGTGACATGAGCTCCAGCCTCAGATATCGTATCTTCGACGTCCGGTTACACACGTCCATGTTCGCATGCTGATCCTCGCAGGATGGCTTTAACCTGCATCTTCCACGTATCACTCTGAACGTTTGACAGCGAATACAAACCAGTAGCGGGCAGTAAAACGATAAACGTAAACATAAAACTAAGTAACAGCTGAAGCTGGAGACTGGATGTGCCATTGGTGTTTCACGACCTACTCATGTGCTGAGGCTATATTGTGTCCCCCGCCTCTCACCCCGGCAGGAAGCGCGGGCGCCACAGGGCATCAAGCCTCGCACATCAAGAGGGGCAGATGAGCAGCTTAACGTCTATACAAGCGGTACCTCGCACTGGATACTATATACCTCTGGGGTTTTCCCACCCCTGAGGTAATAAGCTCTCAAGGGGGAGGGGAAGAATGCTCCCAAGGCATTTACAGTTACTTGCTGCCTGATCTACGGTGGGAAGTCCCTACATTACATTTCTTGGGAGCTTTCCTGCCTTTGATCATGCAGTCAGTAATTGTGAATGCTCTGGCAGCATTGCCTCCCCCGCGAGACACATCATCCATTCATTACCGGAGGTGGGCTGCCGTCATGCCTCAGCACAATTGGATATCCAATGACTCATTGGCGGGCGCTGCGAAAACAGCGGCACGCTCAGCAGTCACGCTGCCGAGCGTCTTAGTACAGCGTGGACTGGAACCATATTATCCCAGGTCTTGTGGTAATGACAGCATTTAGTCAAGCGCGCAGTCAAAGCCATGGAGCTTTAGCGGCGCCCTTAAAGGAAGAGTAGGATGAGAGATGCCGGGCAAGTGCAACCTTGATGTCAGAGGCCAAACATGGTTTACTTGGGGGTCTTCTCAGTTGAATGCTCAGCTGAAATTTTGTGGTGCGTTCATTGTTATTCTGAGGTATCCTGATCTGTCGCTGGCTCATTCTGGAATAATGGGTAGGTGACGATTCCAGATATCTGATTTGTTTTGGCACATTTTGCATTTCAACATTTTGCTGGTGCACCTTGCGTTCCAAATATGAACACACTGCATGCTTTGATTCAGTCTCAGCAGAATTGATTCAATTCTGGCTTAAAACAAAAAGGGGCTGGCTCCGACTACGACACCGACAACTCAGCTCGACTTCGATCCTATCCGTTCCCACGGAGTTAGAGTTTGAACTTATGTTGAGATTCCAGTTCACGGACATGTGGATGAATTTTGAAATCCTTGTTGCTTAAATTGATTCCAGTGAGAATGGTCTAAAAAATGGCCTTTTACATGAAAGCAGCACGGGAAAGTTTATTTCGACAGCTATGCATCGCTTCTTCTGCGTGAAATGTCAGGTGGCGTCAGAGGACAGGACGGACCTTGCGAGCATTGCGGCGCATTAAACTTTCGCCATCAAATCATGTCGTTGGCTCAAATAACTAATGCAGTTGATTCGAAAACTAATGAGCACTGCTCAGCGTGTGGTCTGATTCCAGAAATCCAGTAATTTGGATTAAATCTTTCTAAAAAGAAAATGCAGTTACTCATGATTGGAGTTTTGTGGGTGCACTTTTATGCTGTACAGTTATGAATATGCTCCGTTGCTTAAATTTCTTTAGGAGTCACCTCAACGAGGACTTGACTGACTCGACTCCGAAGCAATGAATGACAGGGGATTTCAAAGGTATCGATGCCACGCCGACTGAATGCACATTTGGCGGATTCCGGGGGTCGATTCCAACTCCGCCCCCCGGCAAGCACGAGGCTGGCGATGGGCAACGCTGGTCTGAGATTTGTTCTTGAAAACTTTTTAATTGCAAGAATCATTGCGTTGCATTTTAAATTATGTAGCGTTGTGATATTGCTGCTCCCTCTGTCCAATTTACAGCATTTTCCCATGAAAATGCTATAACTTATGACCCATTTGTAAAGGTCATGTCAGAGTCAGGTTTATCATCACCTCGACAGCACAGTTCATTTGCTGGCATCTGGGCCATGCTATTGGTTTGTCTTGTAGCTATCATCAAGTTCAACGTCAGTTATGTGTTGTTCTGTCTGAGAATGGAGGGTAGGGTCATCATAGGTCAAGTTTGGTTGAACCTGCCCAGGTGAGCTTTTATGCGACAATAAAGGTGCATGCGAATGCAAGAATATGTCGTGACTCACGCCTCAACATGATGTTGGCAAACTTCATGCGACCCATCGTAGATAATTCATTGGGCAAAGGTTACGATGGCTCAGAAAAAATTCAACGCAAGTGAGTGTCGATCATCATGGTTCACACCTTGATTAACGCAAAGTATGCTGTATCGGTGATGCATTATTTTTTAACTAATGTTGCTTGCGGGTACTTACCTTCAGGGGTCATTGAGCTTTCATAGACCAATCAAGGTTGGTTGAGTTGTCAGTGACTGTATGCGGCATCTGAGCTGACCCGTCAATACCTGTGACTGCAGTTGCAAAATGTATAGAGTTCAGCTTCAGTGCCCATGCTCATGTTTGCAAGTCATGGCGTAACGCTGCATTACGGCTACTAGTGCAACACACTTCATGACTCTGTGGCCTCCTTTGACTTGACACAACTTCTTCACCTAGTTTCCGGACATTGGTCATCAGAAACAGTTCGTCTTATTAGGCCTAATGTGTATAGTGCAGCTGAATATGGTGGGTACCATGTGGGAGATAGAAGAACTATTTTGTGTCATAAGGAAGCAGCATGATACCTGTCGACGACCATATGCCTGTCATAGCTGTCATAACCTACCAGCGATCATATGCATGAACGAAATCATTGCTAAGTGAGATGGCGTTAAATAAAACTTAAGAACGTCTCACCGATGATCACAGCACAAATTCCTAAACTTTACAGCAACACAAAGCGTGTGTCACCTCCATGATCTAGCTCGACCTCATAGGTCACATATTGACCCAGAGAAAAGAGCACAGTTGAACAGATTAGACGGTGATTAATTTATCGAGCTTTCCCCGTTTTTTCTGTATTGTTAAGAACGACACTGGGACTATGTATTGCGCACTAGTGAACATTTCAGATGTTGCGACTATTCCATGACTTGCAATGTCATTCATTCACCCATATCCCAAAAACAAGACAATAGCAGAACCAAAAGACAGCGAGGAACGCGCTAATGGCTAAGGAATTCTCTTGTGTTACTTAGCTTGAAAATCATGTCGGGAGGAAACATTTTGTCTCATTTACAGCACAGTCCGTATGAGACTGTTATCATGACCTGAATGTTTTTTACTGACCTGATACCAAAAAAGAACATGGTGTATAACTCAGACGCTGGGCAGTATGCTCCTGCGTTCCACGATATTATATTTTTCTTACTTCAAAAGTGGGTTGGAGAGCCTCCTCCCCCTTCCCCGTCGTCTGGCGAGGGCTTTTGGCCCTATTTATGGCCCTATTGAGCGAGGATAATCAAGCAAATTGCCTTGGCTGCATGTTCAGGTTCCTTATGTTTGCATGGTACGTCGATATGTAACGATGTTGTGGGTCTACTTCCACTGCAAAGGGGAAAACACTTCGGATGGATTTATGGTGCGCACATCCATTGACAACCGTCACACATTTCGATCAACGATCGAAATGTGTGACGACAATGATCTCACTCGCCTCCTTTAATAAGGAAGGCGAATGACCAATGCAACCGAAGAGCAAACTTCCAAAGTTGGGAGCAGTGTTGCAGATAATTTTGTTTACATTTCCTCCTCCACTTCTTAGTAATTCGCACACGTTTGTTGTAATCACAACTACGAACACATCAGCAATGGATGTCACATTTGTACCGACTGAATGGACCCTAAGCCCGGAATTTCAACGATGCATAGACTAATAAATAGCCTTAACGCCTCCTAGGTGTTTCATAACTTCAACTAAATAGGATTTGAACAGCACGATTGGACAGCTGGAAGTAGTTTTGAGTCTGGGCTAGAAGGGCAGAGTCAGCGAAATTACCTAATCATTGATTAAATTGCCTTTAGCTGACACACAGATCACAGTAAATCGGCGACAATGCCTTCTACCACGCACGACGTACGCCAGGGCGCCATGCATGTTTTCTTGGCACACAAAGGGGTAGAGGGCCAGACTGTTCGTAACTGGGTCCACAGCGTGGCGGCGGCGAGCGGCGAAGCGTTGGAAAACCACACCGTTGTGCTATCGCATTCGTTCGAGCACGATTGCCGCAGGCTATTGACCGCCGCGTCCCATCTGGACCATCAACGCCATTTTGTGGTGCGACCAATTCCGGCCTCTTCCCCCTATAGGCACATATTGCACCTTACCAATCACTGCGTTTGGCGGGGTTTTATAGCCCGGGATGATACCAATACCTGGCCCTTCCCACATACGTAGAGTGATCTGATCAATATGAACAGGGGCGTTGTCACCGCGTGTGGTAGGGGAGAGGGAGGGGGGGGGGCCGTGCCACGAACTAATTTAACATCACATTATGCCCATGGCGCTGAATGGAAGGAATGAGCCCACCACATCCCTCGACATCAGCCCATGGTAGTCTTCTTATCATTGCCTTTACCGAGCAGTCCTCATGGAGCAAAAGGCGGTGGCATGCTTTCAGGTAATCTTTGTCCATGCGATCCTCGCCACAAATGTTCCAGCTCTAGCTAATGCATTCTGCCTTCTCACCTGTACACCGGTGTGTCTGAGTGTGCCGTGTACCAGAGGACGATAAGGGTAACGTCGCCTGCAGGTGCGCTCATGTCACAGGGCAGGCCAACCTCACGGCCCGCCAGGCCGACCACCGTTGTCACAGAAGCTGGGGACAGAACACGTCAGCGTTGTCACGCAGCCCATCACACCGGCTTCATCTGTCACAGAAGCTGGGGATGGAACAAAACCATCACTGTCATGCGAGACAACCAGACCGACAGACCAGTCTAACCCGACGCCGTCATCGTGAGCCGAATGGAAAAAAATGAAGCGATTTATCTTAGCACTCGCCCTACTGGCGTTTTGTACTTTCGCCACACGAGGAGCCTCTGAGGGCCTCCCTAAGATCTCGAATGTTCAGTAAGCCCAAGCCAAGTAGAAGCGAAACGGGAAAGTTCTCGTCCAATTGTATCAGACACGCTTGACTGGGGAATGCTGAATGTGAGCTTTGACGAGTTAAAATAGGTCCTTGGGGTCCAATCAGACCTTTTTTAACACCCGCCTTGTTATCTCATGAACCAAGCATGCTTCGAACATATAGAAAACAGTGTTCAAAAGCTTTCCAAAACGTCATCAACTGGGCACTAGCAGACATTCACAGGTGTTACGTGTGATTTATCATGCTAGATAAGGCATGTGAAAAATATTTTTTCATTGGCCTGTCCTGCTGTGTTAAAGACTACAACTGGCAATGCGGAGTTATGAAGGCCTTACAAAACTGTAACATAATAATCTGGAGGGTTAAACACGGGCTCGAGTGGCTGGCTAAATACCATTCACTCGGGTAGGAGGGCGGTCAGTTTGGCCCACTGAGATCTCGACAAATAAGAAAGCTAGAAACATCGAATTTACAGCGTGTCTTGACCTATACGCGAACCCACTTAAGTCAAAGTTTGAGCTTCCTAAGCCATGACCTTCAGGTTAAATAAGGTCAAACAAGATAACATTCCAGATTGGTCTCTTAAATGCCCCAAGAACCTAGGCAACTGTTTCTAAGCAAAAGCATAAGCCCATTTGAGGTCAGTGACTTTCCTTGACCTTTTGAAGGTCATGGTCACCAAAATCATACAAGACTTCTCTGAGTTTTGCATTTGAATAGGCGACAAAGATTACACCAGGCAGCATGTTCCTAAAACAAAACGTCTGCCCGGGTCATCTTAGGTCAATGACCTGTTCTGACCTCTAAGAAGTCAATGGAAGATGCATAGTGCGATTCCGTCAATAAATTCGAAATGAGCACTACAACCTATCCCATACAGCAGGCCTCAGAGAATAAAGCATGTTGGTTTTGGCTCTGGTCTGACCTTCATACCTTCAGCAGGTCTGACCTTCATACCTTCAGCAAATTACGTTGACCTTAGGTCAACGTAATTTGCTCATTCAATATTTGTGGTACATAAGAAAGCACCTCAGAAATGTATGGCTTCGTCAAACACTCTGTTATTGTATCAGATTAGACGGTTCCCTAGATAGTGCCTACGCTGAAAACATGGCCTGACTTTGGCCTGCCATAGGTCAGCGATCTTACAAGGTACAGCTAATTTTTTCAAGTCAAGCGATCTGCTATTAAATTGTCTACAGCTATGCAAAATTTGGCGCGACTGCGCCGGGCCGTTCGGAAACCATTCTGGAAAATCCTTCGGGGGGGGAGGTCAACGTAACCCCCCACCCGAGCGCGTGTTAAGAAGCATAACTTTCAAAAGATCACATCTAACTATAAACGTTAAATTTTGGCCATGCTTTAACTTGGATGACATAGCCTTGAGAAAAACACCCAAAACGGTATCACTGCAATTCAGAGGCGTACATTTAAGAAACTGCGTCTAGAAAGCCAAGTTGGAATGTGTGGCATGCGACAATGAAAGTTTTTTCAACTTTTCCGGAGAGTGTCATTGACATGGTTTCCAGAAAGGGTCCATAAACAATGAGTCTCGAAGCTAAGCTACGTTAGTCTACCGGATTTTGTCACGATAATAACATCGTAGCCGCTTGCAGTCACCTGTTAAGGGAGAATGAGGCAAATTGAGTCACGGGATGTGTACGTTGTGCCCTCCACGCACGCACGCACGCACGCACGCACGCACGCACGTTTCTCGGCTATAATACTCCACTCTTCCTTTCTTGCACGTGCTCTGGCGTCGGCAGCCGGTGAACTTAAGTAAAACAAAACAAACGTACATATCTTACTATTTGGGCATGCTATTACCACGCGGCTTGCCAAAAACTTTGGATTGGCTTATCAGTTATAATCATCGTGACTGTCGCCTGCTCTTCCCCTTCCATTGCTAAATTATCAATGTTAGTAGCTGGCGTGACATCATCAAAGCTTGCTCATCTTTTTCAGTAAAGGGCTTTGCAACCTAGGAGCGTTATATCGGTCCCTGATATTTTACATTTATTTTATCACGTGGCGTTTGTTTTCATGCCCCGCCTGCGAAAGACCGTATTGTGCAACAGCTCTGCAGTTAGATGACATTTATCGTCTTAGAGGGTCAGCAAATATGAACACCTCATCTGGAAATTTTGCCGTAGATATTCAACCGGTACAATTTGTATCGCCCTCTCCTTCTGCGTTAGATTTAAGATGCAAATTTCAGAAGTTAATTAAACTCTATAAGAAAATCAGTATGACTTGTCTGCTAAAGGGAATGCTTCACATTTGGAGATATCGAAGCAAGTATCAAATATGATGAAACAAGCTCACTTATACCTATTGATATAAGTTTTAGGTCGAAAAGACTTCTCTACACAGCACAATACTCTATTCATTAAATATGTTTCTCAATGCGTCATGGTTTGATTACGCCATCGTACCTTGCCCAACATGGGTTGAGAGCCTATTGACGGCCGTAAAATCTGGAAAGCGCGCTGACGAACGCCAGATATGAACGCCTTGGCAATTAATTTTTCTTGGCCTTGATGGCTGCATAGCTTATGGAATAGTAGGGTTCAAAGCGCGTTATTATAACGGCATGAACGTCAAGGTGACTTTGAAATACTCTCCCCGATATACCTTACCCTATTTTCGCGTGCGTGTATCTCAAAAACTAGAGAGGCTGAGGTCTTCCAAAGGGCAGGATTGTGAACAGTACCGAAAGGCCTTCAAGATGGCTATTTCAATTAAAAAAACCAATAACTGCGGAACACTCCCTTTAAGTGCCGTACATTGCAGTTTCACATGGCTGGAGTACCAAGCGCAAAAGAACTGCGCATGATAACTTTCCGGCTGTAAATTCAAAACTTCATGAGCATGTCTACAATACACGCCACTGGATGCTGCTATCTATACCAGCAGTACGACACGATAATGTTGGGTTGCACAAGCTTAGTTAGCAGCGCATTGAGCCATGACGCCCAAAGGCCTGGGCTTCATTTCCTGATGACAGACATCCAAGTTTATGCCTGTAACACCAGCCACATCATTTCACTGCAGAGCTGTTGCACGACGTTATCCCTCACCGCTAGATTACGGAGAAGAAGAGCGCAGCTTAAATGAAGAGTGCATGCTCTTGATTTCCCGGATTTAATTTTTTTAAAAACATCAGCCCAATCATTGCCAAACTGATTGGTGATTTCGCTTCGTGCTTGGCCTCATGCCGAGTGGGTCTTAAGGCCTTTGCACAACAACCATTTGGCTAGTTCACTCGTCTGCATAGTGCATCTCGGCTGTGATTTTTCACTGCTGGGTGTTAATTAATCGTTTCTGTTGCAGCTGTAAAGACAAAAATCGCTGCTTTGCTCGGCCATGAGTACTTCGCATTCAGCCAATTTCAAATATCTCAGCTGCAGAACAGAAAGTTGGACCGGTTCAACAACATGGTTACCAGGCGCCCAATCGCAATGGAAGCGTGAGACTTCCGCCACTTTTGTTGTCCTCATGGAGGTGACATCCAGTGCTGGCCGAAAGCTTAATGATGCTTGATGAGCTGTGCCGATGCTTTTTTGAATGACGATGTGAGGATAAATCCCACTTTTGTAGGCATAGCTCCGACATTCGTGGTCTACATTTACTCCTGATTATTCGGAATAATGAGACTTGCGCCCTATATGCAGTAGTTGCTATCATACCAGGCATCCATGCTAGAAAGCTAGTAAAATAAAACTAGACAAGAAACTACAAAAGAAGCAAACAAACCAAAAGTGCGTTAAGATCTTCAATGATTACTTTTATATCGTCGGCAAACCCTAAATTCGGCAATTCATGACGCAAGCATTCAACACTTTTTTATTTAGCAAGAGCATTTGCGTCATCCCTTGAAGTTTGTATTAGATGCTTGAGAACTGCATTGTTTTTCGTCCTGATGCTTTACTTGGTTAGTTGTCATTTAATATGAGGTAGGAAAAATAGTTTTTCGACACAGTAAAAATCCTGCCATAATGCCAGAATATTGTAGTTTTGGTCGAATCGCAGAAGACCAATGACGTTATGACGTTCCTTATTCTAGCGATTTAAGGGCTCTTAAAGTCTCGGCAGCAATAAACAATGCACCTGCATTAACCAGACATCTAGACAGTAAGCGGTGGCCTGTAATGTCAGCTAACCGTATAGCTGCATCTGCCCTGCGTGGGTTGGCCAGTCGTGCTTTTGACAGGCAGGATTGAATCAGGATCTTTAATCTTGGATTTAAGAGGATATTAAATAACGTAATTTGTCCAGTGCATTTGCCGGGAATATTATTCACATGGATAAGACTGGGGCATTAGCCTTATCCCTCGGAGAAAAACCAAGAGAATGAACAGATAGTTGGGTTGACATTTCGCCAACATGCCTTTATCGAAACAAAAGCAGAAGTGAAATAAAATTTTCTCTGCACAAGTGAAATTTTCACTTCTGCTATTGTTTCGATAAACGCTTCTGGCCGAAATGTCAACCCAGTTATATCTCCATTCTCCCAGTTTTTTTCTTCCGAGAAATAAAGCTAATATTACTGTCTTATCTATGTTAGCAGCATATTGGCCAATACTTACCGCACCGCCATTACCGGCCTTGGTTACAAACTGTAGAATTACATCCAAGTTGTGCTAAGACATGTTGAGGAAATGCAACGTATTGAAATGCAAGATATTTCATCAGGAAGCGTATTTATAACATGTCGCAACGCCACCACCATTTCGCCTCCTTATTCAACTAAAAGCGAAAAGTAATACGCCCAAATCCTGAAGTTGAAGATCAAAGGTGTCAGATAGGTAAAGATACCGGCGACCAGGTGTCGTAGCAACGTGACATAAAATAGTGTTGAATTAGTAGATGAATAAATATTAAAATGATACTAAATATTAAGTAAATAAGTACATGATGTTCTTAACGATGGTTTTTGTCACAGGGATATCAGTTATTCTTGGAAAATATGAAACCATGATGTCGTTTCACAGCTTAGGGCCAAGGCAAGATCCTGTAAATAGTCTATAATTACGATTAGAGAAAGGTTGGTCTAAATGTTTTGCCGGCCTCATATCCGTGTCATTTGATTCGTAGAGCTTGTAAATTAAATCGAATGATGCGGGGGGCTGTGAAGTTACAAATTTGTGCATCACAATTCACATTTGGGATTTAGCAATATCCGATAGTTTCAAAAGTTTGTATCGTTTAAACATTGGCTCTGGGCTTTGTGGAGGATACACATTTTCTATAAGACGCACGGCCCTTTTTTGCAAAATGACTAACCGATCTAGTTGAGAAGCATACTTTGTACACCAAACCAAGCAGTAGTAATTTAAATAAGGAAGAATCAAAGTGTTATAGAGTAGATGTGACGTTGTTTTGTCAATAAAGTACCTAATCCTACCTATTATTCCAATATTTCTACTTACTATGCTTGCAACAAAATTAGTGTGGCTTGTAAAGTTAAGAGATTTGTCAATGATTACACCAAGGTATTTTATTTTTTCTCTTCAGTAGGTGATTTATTAATTTGCACATTTAGTTGGAAACGCGAAGAAAGGGTAGTGTAATGCTGTGTAAATGTTTTTGATACGTTCAGGGAAAGAAAATTAGCAGCAAACCAGGAAGTCATTAGAAGCAAAAGCGTACTGGCATTGTTTTGAAGTTCAGCAATACTTGTATTTTTGAAAACAATCGCAGTATCATCAGCGTAAGACAGACAAATCAAGTTACTGCTTAATTTAAGCGAGTCATTTATGTACATTTAGAAGACAATTGGGCCGATAATGTATCATTGTGGTACCCCCATTGCTACGTTTTTGATTGTTGATAGATAATTCCTGATCTTTACACATTGAGTTCTGCCAGACAAATAACAAGATATGATTTCATGAGATTTTCGTCGAATACCATATTTAGTAAGTTTACGTAGACGTAGGTTTATGTTTACAGTGTCAAAGGCTTTTTTCAAATCTAAATACAAACGTAACACATATTCCCCGTTTTCAAAGCCTTAGTGATGGTTTCCTGCAGAAGAAGAATTGGCATGTAAGTACTTACGTTCTTCTGAAATCCGAACTGATTTTGGTGAGTTAGGTGGCTTCGGTTTAGATGAAGGACGAGTCTTATATATGGGTTTTTCGAGAATTTTGGATATAAACGGCAAAATACTGATAGGTCTGTAGTTATTGACAAGTTGCGAGTCCACATTTTAAAGATAGCGGGCTGTCATTAGCTGACTTTGGCTAATGACTACTTTAAGCCTTCTCATCTATGGTTTTTCCCTACCTATTACATAACACAATTCTTTCGGCTCCGCACCACCTCTTCGCCCGCTTCTTTACGTTTGCTTCATCTTCCTAGTTGGGAGTGCCGCGACTTGATTTTATGTTTTCTGGTGTTAACGTACGGTTTGCTGCGTCGCGGGGATTGAGGGAGGGGCGCTCCTGGCTACCTGTTCTCGGGCAACGGTACAGAAAAAAACATTAAGTGCAAAGAAGACGCACCACCATAATCGTATGTAGTATGTAGGCCAATGTCAATGTAGGCCAATGAATATGTACCAACTGTTGCATACAATCTCGGTTGATCGCGTAAACCATGGACCACGCCGTTTGCGGGCACTTTTAACCTGATTTCGAGCAAGGGGCAGGCGGATTCCACCCATAGTGTTGTCTTTTTGCTGATGTCACCAAAATGGTTTGCAGGAAGCTGCTGCCATTGCCTGATTTTTATCACTGTTTCGGCGTGCTTTGTTAACATTTAGGGTAAATAGTATGTGCAAAGCTGGTTCCAGAGCCGGAAATCTGGAAAGAGTTTGGTGATCATCTCAAGATGGTAATCTCTCCGCATTCATGCGCACCGTCTTTCGTTCGATACCTGATACCTTTGGTCAATAGGGCAGTTGGAATGTGGGTATGGTTATTGCCATGCAGAAGAACTACCGCGCCAGAGGTGGTTCCAAGAATCGGAAAGGGAAACTTTCAGACGGGGTGAAACGCATAGTGGGCGGCCAATGCAGGCGGATAGGGGATGCACTTCGGCATCTATTTGGAAACATACGTGCTTCGGGCAATTTTTGCGCGAACAAGTTGCAAATACTGCAACAAAGGCGTGGTCAAATTTTGCACCCGAGGTTGAAAAGGAACTTAGTCACTGGTGTTGTCACCTTTTCACAATTTTCAAACCCGCTTCACTACGCAAGGAAAATTTCCCAAAAACGACACACGGGCCTACCAATCCTGTGCTTTATTTATATGTTTTTGTTTCTTATTCCTTTATTACTACACATATTCGATTCCACAATAATACTAGAGCCAACACAAGGAGTTGTAAGTGGCCTGCGAACACATTTCGTTCTTATGACTTACATTGAGAACTTCCATTTTTCATTCAAGTTGAACATGTTTCTTCTTGTCGTAACATTAGGACTATGGTACGATGCTGTAAAAGTGCTTCGACTGCTTCAGCTGTTTTTTTTTACTAGCACTGAAGTTGTCATATCTCACGCATTTTAACAACTACAATTTTGACTCATTTTGAAGACACTGCAGAAAGACAAATCTATGCAACGCTGCAATCTAGACATCACCCCAGACATTTGTCTTTTGGCCAAGACAAAATCATTTTAGTCTTTCAGAAGAATGTTCAAAAGCAGCCAAAATCCAGGCACTTAAGAAGTAAACTGACTGCCCCGGCCTGTGTTGGTGTATGTAAAACATGACTGAACATACCATTGCTTGGTGAAAAACATGACTGGATCAACCTTTACCTAGTAGAAAACATATGACAGAATCTACCTTTTCCTGTAGCAAAAAACATGGCTGGATCTACCATTATCATAGGGTTTCATTCCTACATACCTAGACATAGGCGTACCTTCTGTAAACAATGATTGGCGATGTCTAAATCCCGAAGGTAGGTATTTTGAACCTGTCAATTTCTCAAAGAAACATTGGCGTATGTAGCATATACTGAAAATGGATAGCCTCACACATTCATATATATATATATATATATATATATATATATATATATATATATATATATATATATATATATATGTGTGTGTGTGTGTGTGTGTGTGTGTGTGTGTGTGTGTGTGTGTGTGTGTGTGTGTGTGTGTGTGTGTGTGTGTGTGTCTACATACACATTACATTTCCCGGAGACAATAGCAAGAACAGCATCATACATGGCCAATAGGCACCACAAAAGCACATCTTCCAATTGCATACACAGCAGCGGGTCCATTTTCATTTGTAGTGTACACCATCAGTAAGAGATCAAGTAAATTGATCAGTAAATTGGTTGCTCCCAGCTATACGAAGTTTGATGTGATTTTTGGTGCACCATTCCGAGGTCGCTCTGAAGGAACCCCCAAGTTCTACATCCGAGCGGCGTGTTGAGATTTCTCTTGAAAATTCCGTCGCTGATTCAGAATTCTACGATCGGATCGTAGTGTTGCGGCTGGCAGACACTGCTTAGCGTAGGGACTGGAACAATGAGCTAATTCAATCAAATAATCCAGGCTAAATCTTAAACTGTTCGTTTTTTTCTCCAGAGCTCTCGTGGCTGTAACCAAGAACGTAAACTAACCCAAGCGCATCCGCCTTAACGATTTAGATTGTCGACCATGGTCGGGCGCAAAGCCTGCCACTAATCCAGCAATATCATTCGTAACTACGTTCACGAAAATTAAACAACCAACTTTAGCTATTCAAATACATGCTATCTAAATGTTTCACAAAGATTAAATACCAACGTTTGTGAAACATGTAGCCCCCACGGGATGCTTTTTTGAACGGTGCGAGTCATGTAAACATTATTGCATATGGCTTAAGTTAGTCGGCCAGGTTTAGGCCGAGTTTTCGTGGAAAATTAAAAAAATAATCGCATTACAAAATAAGATGCTTTTTATCATTGTTTCGTACTCAAAGCACTAAATCCCAGAGAATGATGGTGCGTCTCAGCCTTCGTAGCAACCAGCCTGCCGTCAGTCGGTGCCGTCAATGTCTGCCTGCCACTCGTGCGACGGATTTCTGTCGCTGATTAAACTGATTTATTGACCGACTGGAGACTGAAGGGCATTGCCGTATTGGAAATGAGGTGGTGCTGTTCACAACTGAGACCGGTAGTTTCATATCTGAAATATAACTGTACTACATAACCTGAGTTAACTGCTTAACATTTGTAATGACCGACATAAAGGCACGTAAGTTTCAAACCGTCTCCATTTGCATATTTCGACCAACTGCAGCGGCAATGTGCACAGTATCAGTGTCATTTTCTTTCTATGAGTGAAACGTGTCTTTGTTCGAAACCCATTAAGACATCTGTGGGCATTTCATTTTAATGGAGTTGCTGGTAAAGCCATGTGTGGAAATAGGCTCCGCTAAAATAAACCATGAACACTACGTTTCAACTCAGTAAATTTAACATGTTGGGGCGAAATAGCTTTTCTGATTCATATCTCACAAGAACTTACCACCATGCTATTCCAGATCGAGACCTCTGCGAAGGAACAACAGTTCCCCAACAAAACACTAAATAGCGATTAATTGCATGAAAAATATCAGGGACACAAGTGTTGCAAGAATAATACCGGTGGCGATGAATTGACGAGGAAAAAGGTTGGAATCTAAAGTGACGGCATAAAGAGCAATGACAAGGAATCAGGCAAAATGGAAAATGATTGGAAGGCAAGATGGTGACCAGACAGACATCTGCCAGGATACAAATCGTAATGGACAATTCATCACTTTGCATGCATAGACATTGTGTGGGATCGTTTCAATTAGTCCCATGCGCTTGAGCCATATCCCCTCCGCCTGGGCCGCATTCGTGTGCGATTGCTTGCGCCGGTGTCTCTGCCAGTGCGGATGGTCGGCGCTGGCCTGGGGCGCACGGGCTGTACGGCATCGTCCAAAGGCTCGCCGGGCCAGTGTTCACTAGAGCCGTGGTGGGGGATAGGCTAGGCAAGACTCCGGAGTTGGATGCTGCCAGATGCGCGTCCAAACAAAGAAATGCCTTGATGTACGCCACACCTACAGCACAGGACGGCGCTTTTAAGATGCGTCTGGCTGAGTGGGAGTGACTGAGCTCACTCACCCTCTGCCTAAGCCAGAACGACACTCTGCTGAGCCGACGGCATTCGGCTAGCTCTCTGCTCCCGATCAATATCGCCGCACTTCACAGGTCCCTAATGTTACCCAATGATTTCTTTACAAACTGTAGTTGGATGGCGCGCGCCTGCAATATTGACCCCCGATCCGGGCCTGCTGGGCTCTGAGCTCAATTGGCGCTGCACTGCGTCCGTTGACGCCATCGGACGGCCGTCGAACAGCCAGGGAGCGTCCGTCGACGCCATCGGACGGCCGTCAATCGGCGCTGCACTGCGTCCGTCCACGCCACCGGACGGCCGTCAAGCAGCCAGGGAGCGCCAGCAGGGCGCCGGGCCATCCAAGCCCGCTACTCGGCACTGTGCTGCGTCCGTCCACTTCATCGGAAGGCCGTCAATTGGCGCTGCACTGCGTCCATCGACGCCATCGGACGGCTGTCAAACAGCCAGGGCGCGCCAGCGGGGCGCCGGCCGATCGCCGCTGTACTGCGTCCGTCGATGCCATCGGACGGCCGTCAAGCAGCCAGGGAGCGCCAGCAGGGTGCCGGTCAATCCTGACCCGCCCCTCGGCGCTGTACTGCGTCCGTCGATGCCATCGGACGGCCGTCAAGCAGCCAGGGAGCGCCAGCAGGGCGCCGGCCGATCCCACCCCACCACTGGAATCTAGGCTTCGACAAAATCTGTTACAATCAATGTCCCGCCTCATATGACTTCACTTACACATTACTTTACTACAGGTCGCGTTAATGGGTTTGGTGCAGCAATACGGAAAGACCGACGGTGGGATATCGCGACCTGCATCTTTCACTCACACTCATGCACGTCATGCTGTTTTGTGCCTTGACGTGCATGAATTGTATGGATGTGAAAATGTGAAATAAGGAAACAGATCTTTTACGGGGGCATTTGCGATCACAGCCACCATAAAAATATTGAAAAGGTACAACTCCGCGAAATTGCACAGTGGTATAATACTGCGTGCGGGTTGCAGGTATCGTGATGAGGGCTTGTGTCGGCTGTTTGCCTGCATCGTATGCGGTTCGCCTGTTTAGTTTCGTCCCCCTTAGAGGGATGTGTATGATTACGTTAAACTTTTGCTAGTTCCTTCATGCACGCTTGGATTTGATTTTGATAACGGAAAACAGAGGGCTAAAGACAGGATAGAACTTATCCCAAAAGCTACCTTCCAACAAATACAAGTTGGTTTCGAAATGACATTCATATTACTCCTTGCAAATTAAGGCAAGACCTTCTGTAACAGGCTGCCGTAATGGGTTTTAATGTTACTGAATGGGTGCGGAAAGATGATGAATGAGGGTGTCGACGCACAGCACGGTTCATCTACCAGCACACTGCGGTGCTGACGGCTAGCGCGTGCGTATGTCAATGGCGGCAGGGCTTTTGTCCCCAGCACGCTTCAGTTGCTGCGTACGTAATTGACTTGGATAGACCCTAGATGCCCTCCATGTTTTAGCAGCGGTTAAAAACGCCGCTTTTTCAATTACGGTAATGGAGGCAACAGAGCCATTTCGTTTTCAGCCAACGCGATGCACTTTACGTGCAGCGCGCTGTTGTGTCGTCGCCTGCATAAAACAGCCGACGTGCATACCCTCTCTCAGACCGTCCGAACTTCCTGCGGTTTCGACTGAAGCACGCCCATTTTCCGACAGCATTCAAGCCCCCAGGTTCGGCCGCGCAACCCACCGTCATCCAGTCGTTCGAAAGACGGCGACGGAGCGTGGCGGCGTCAGCTGGACGGCTCCGATCGACAGCAGGGACATTTGCTATCAGCGAGGCGGACAGCAGGGACAGCTGCGGACAGCGAGCCGTCCGACGTTCGGCTCGGACCGGTCTGCGAGCCACTGGTCCTCGAGCGATCCGGCGACTCGTTCCCGCTGGTGCCTCGCGGCCGCGCCTCTCAGCCGGTCGGGGGTGGGGCGGGGCGCGGTTGCAGTCCGCCACCGTCCCCGGACTTAGCTGACCGCGGGACTGGGCTTCTGAGCTCCAATTATATCGCTCCACATGTCTGGGTCAATAAGTCCGGTCCGCGCGCCGGCTCTCTGACTGATTGGAGGCGTGGCAGCGCGAGGAGGGGCGTGGTGGGGTGAGGGAGGGGGGGGGGGGTTAGGTAGGCGGCCTGCGGCGGACCGCGGCCGCGCGCCCGCCCCGGCCGGCCAGTGATACACGATCTATCGAAGATTGATAGCTATACTCTGGGGAGACCTGATCGATGCCTGCCACTGCCATTTGATATGCACCAAGAAAGAAGCGAGTGCTTGGCTTTCTTCCGCTGCTGAGTCATGCATCATTCCGGACGAGCCTTCCTGGGTGCATTTATGTGGACCGTGTTTTTCGCGCTCATTAATAACCACGGGCCTAATGTTGCAAAAGTGATACGCATTAGGGGATTCGACAAGGACTTTGTGGATGTACCTGGTGGCCATAATGTTATCAAAGTTGTGGTTTTCTGCGTGTGCTGGTTTGTAAGTTCAAAACCAGTTGGCCCATTGAACCCCGAACTTGCTGGTTTGGATTTCTTCCACAGCAAGCGGCGGTGGGACGCAGCCTCTCCTGTCCATTCCTCGTTTGATTTTCCCAAGGCAGAAAATGGGCGGTCGCTCTTTTGCTTTCTGCAACCGCCACTAAATTAGGGTGCAAACTACAACATGGATTAAAAGCCATGTTGCACTCTGCATGGTCTGCGTTTCCGCCTAACCTGTGAGTCCGTAACCTTCACAGCTAACCAGAGATGAGGAAACTGGTTTGCAAGGCTGCAAACTACAGACTGCAGTCCGTTCTAATTACTGCAAATCACTTTGCATCCATCGTGAAATCGAGACTGATCTGCAGATCGAATTGCATTTAATTCTGACAGGAGGATATCCAAGCGGCGACCCGGCTCCTGTTAAGCTTGAAATAACGCTTATTTATTTCAGTTGTATACAGGTCAAGATGAATTGCGCTACATACGTGTGCAGTTTGCCAGGCACACTCTAAAGAGGTTTAACCAGAGGCCGGCTTCGGAAAATCCACTGACCGATTTCGGAAAATCCACTGACCGGTTTCGCTAAGGAAATGGGGACACTTCCTGGACAAATGCTGATGTACCCATGGATCAGACAGCTTTGAGATCATGCCATAATGCGAGCTCGAGGGCGCTTGAACGGCTACGCGAATCCACACACTTGTGTCGAGATACCACCGTTTCAAGCGTCCTGTCTTTGCCAGTAGATTGTCCTGTCTGTCCTAGTCAATGTGCCGGTCTCATGCTGCTGTGACGCCTGGTTTTGGGAGAACCGAAAATTTTGTTTGTGTTGCGACTGTTTCGCAACAGGTAATTCGATGTTTCTAAGATTGATCGAACAAGAAAGGATTACAACTTGCACCTTCCAGTTAGTTTTAAGTGTAGTGTTGCAATATACATCACCCACGATCAGACAATTTTTTATAAAAAAAATACGATGGTTTACACATTTTCGTAATTACTGCCTTCTTTTGTTTATAGAACCTTGCAGTGCGCCTGAGCGTCAGTTTTTGCACAGAAAGGTGATCTTCAGTGCGGCAGTGCTATATTGCGTTCACACAACACGGTCACGATACGGGCGGCACCAGGGCTTCAAGAGTGCGCAGGGTCGGAGGCTCGGGCTTTCCTAAACACTGGGCCACGCAGGGGCACCTTTTAATACGACAGCCTGGGCGCACCCTGCCCTTGTATGACGCACATGGTCTGGTGTTCACGAGGCCGGGCGGACGTGCTGCGTGATCAGTGCGTGATCAAGGCTTACAGGGCACTTTTGCAGCAAGTAAAAGGCGCGTGGCGCAATGGGTGGAGGTTACGTGGCGCGTCGTTTGTGGCTGCGCCCATTGATGATCCCTCATGGGGTTATCGCGTATGTGGGGCTTATTCCGCGTGCCAATGGTGTATGGTGTCGCGTACATCAATATCCAAATAAACACAGCGGTCGCACAGGTCATGAAATACAAGAACTTGAAGAAATGTGCAACTTTCTTGCGCGCCAGAGAGCTAATCTCGTTATCGGATATGTGCCATCACAGACGGTGGAGTCTGCCAGGTATCGTAAACACTTAAGCCTGAGCATGCATAGCATGGTAATTGGAAGCATTGAGACAATGATCGTGATTGCTGCTTCGGATCAACGCTAATCTGTGTATTTTGTCATAGGGTGTGTGCCTGGTCGGGCTGCGAAGGCGGTGGGGCCATCAGTGGCGCCGGGCCGAGCTGCAAAGGCGGCCGCAGGCCCTCAGTACCGCGCTGGGCCGGGTCGCAAAGGCGGCCGCAGGCCCTCAGTACCGCGCTGGGTCGGGCTGCGAAGGCGTTCAGGGCCCTCCGTGCCGCGCTGGGCCGGTCAGCGAAGGCGGTCAGGGCCCTCAGTACTGCGCTGCGCCGGTCGCGGCCGTCGCTCATTCCCTCGGCTTACGGCCGCCCAACCAGCGATAAACATGTCCGATAGGGATCGGCCGCAGGGTGGGCGGTCACGGCCGTCAGCGGCGACCTTTCCAACGCGCCACTGCACGCCGCCGCCGCCGCACGAATGCCGCCGACTGGCAGGCACGAACGGGCTGGCGGCGCACTGAAATATGGACAGCGGGGTAATCCTGCCGTCGCCGTAAAGTACGCCGAGCCCGTGCAACCCTGGCGCAGCCAGATTCAGCGCCGAGTGGTGGATCCGGGCGCACGGTTACTGCTGGAAACGCTCGATCGTCGGTAATCGTCGCCGGCTTATGTGATTTGGGCGGGCGATTTCGATGCAGTCCACAAGTCTGACGTTTTTGTCAATGAGGGATGTGTCATGGGAATGACAATGTGATTTGCGACAGGTTCGTGTCTCTACTTGTGATACGTTGGGCGGAGCTTTCTTCCCAATTTTGATCCCCATACGGTTTTATCCTGTAGACGGTTACCAGCGCCGATGACTTAAATTCGCTTTCCTCGTTCGCTCACGGTGTCATCAGTCCGCTTATACTCAAATATGTGTCGAGAAGCTGAAGCCCAACCCTTGAACCTGGCCTGCTGCAGACAGCCTCCTAAATTAATCTAGAGAAGAAAGATGACTTTGAACTGACCAGCAATAAGCAGCAATATTAGATGTTGAGCTTCAGTAGAGATTTTGAAATGAAACATGCTTGTGTGGACATTTTCTGGCCGGATGTGCATTTCTGGAGCGCGAACGCAGCAGAACGGTGTGTGTCGGAGACAGTTTTATTGGTTGCATACCATCGTACCTTGACGTCAATATCTTGATGGTGTGCGGAAGACATACTTTCGGAAAAGTTTGTGCGCGGAAAGCCCAGTACCCGAATATCTACGATCGATATATCAGCTCCGGAAAGACGCACTCCATGATGACTTGCTGGCTATATTAGTCCATCGCGTTAAAATATTCAGGCACTTAGGGTCGGCAGCATTTGGATGGCAACAGCGGGATAAGGCCAGCTGGGGTTGGATGAAAGGGCGGCCGGAGGACGGGGCTGGAAAGGGCGGGACTGGGAAGGAAGGTCTTGCGGCCCGGCGACTTCGATGCCTAACGAGATGCATAACAGCAGGGTACAATTGGCTGAACTAGCCTCTCGGCTGAACTAGCCCCTTGATGGAATTCGTCGGGACCCTGCCCAGTTTGCGCCCGTCCTGAACCCCGCCTAGACGGCGGCAAGACCACTGAGCAGAGAGTAGAGGAAAGAATGGCGGCTGGAGGTGGTGAGTTTTGCCTGTATAACACCGGGTAGTCACCTCCCGGTCATTTGCGAAGGGACGTGCTTGTCTTTTTGCCCATTCTTACATCTCAAGAGGCCTATCGTGCCGACAGAGGTATACATGGCCATGGCAGGACATCCTACCATATCAAAAGGGGTCACCGTCTGAGTCCGACGTCCGACTATTTGCAGTGTCACTCGGCAAGACCGCTGAAAGGGAACCCGTCTCAGTCCGACGTCTGACTATTACAGTGTCACTCGGCAAGACCACTGAAAGGGAACCCGTCTCAGTCTGACGTCTGACTATATACAGTGTCACTCGGCAAGACCACTGAAAGGGAACCCGTCTCAGTCTGACGTCTGACTATTTACCGTGTCACTGGCAAGGCCGACAGAAGGCTTCTCCTAAACTTCGACCCAAGACTAGTGGAGCATTGCCGCAAAAAAACAACGGGCTGCTCTTTGCCTAAGCTGTCCAAATCTACCCAAATTTGAGGGTTCTAGACTAACAAGCAACTTCCCAGGTCACGAAAGTGGCCTTAAACATCCCATGCCGCATGTCATTGCCGACGTAATTAAGAAGCTATGAAGCAATTAATTCCGTAACCACCAGCTTATTTCTCGCTATTTTTCGTTTCTGGAAATGGCCGTGTGTTATGTCTAGCTTAACATGAGCTCGAATGGGGGCCTAATTGATCCCCGAAGGTTTTTCCAGAATGGTTCCCGAACGGCGCGGCGTAGCCGCGCAAAATTTTGCATAGCGGCAGAGAATTGCATAGCGGACCGTTTGACATCAAAAATTAGATGTACCTTGTAAGGTCGCTGACCTATGGCAGGTCAAAGCCAGGCCATGGTTTCAGCGAAGCCAATTTCCAGAGAATCGCTTAATCTGATACCATAACAAAGTGTTTGACGAAGCCATACATCTCTGCGATACTTTCTTAGGCACCACAAATATTGAATGACCAAATCATGTTGACCTAAGGTCAGGTATGAAGGTCGGGCCAAGGTCAAAACCAACCTGATTTATTACTCTAGGGATTGCTGAATGTGATTGCTAATCTTCCATTGACTTCTTAGAGGTCAGAACACGGCATTGACCTAACATGACCCGGGTCAGCATTTTGTTTTAGGAGCATACTGCTTAGCGTAATCTTTGTCGCTCATTCAAAGGAAAAACTCAGAGCGGTCTTTAATAATTTTGCTTCCTATGACCTTCAAAAGATTAAAAAAGGTCACTGATTTCAAATGGGCTTGTGACCTTTTGATTAGAAACAGATGCCTAGGTTCTGGGGGCACTTCAAAAACCAACCTGGAATTTGACATTATTTGACCTCATTTGACCTGAAGGTCATGACTTAAGAAGCTCAGACTTTGATCTGAGGGGTTCACGTACAGCTCAAGACACCCTATAAATGTGGTGTTTCTAGCTTTCTTAGTTCCCGAGATCTCAGGGGGGTCAAATTGACCCCCACCCGAGCAAAGAGTATCTAGCCGGCCACCCCGGCGTGTGTTAATGAGTGACTTCTCAGGCCACAGATATACCACTACATCTGAAGTCCCCCCCCCCCTTGGAATGCATGACATACCCAACCAACATTAGCTGCCATTCAGAACAGTGTAGGGCAACAGAGAGATGACAGCTAAGCTATGCTGTAGTAAATTCATCGGTAGTTTTTGGCTTTATGACACAAAATGTGACCCATGAAGCCAAGCTAGGTCATCGAGATCAGACACACTTTGTATTGTTATGAAATGCATATTAGCGTGCTATGGTCACCGGGGAGATGCAATTATTTTTGATGAGTTATGTATTCACTTGCTCTTTGACAAAACAAACTTGCTTACGACGGAGTATTGCGAGCATCTGTAATATGGTAACCACCTACGTTTCGACGATGCGATTAAAAGCATTCGACCCAAGATGGTAAATGTTTTATTTGATTCACATCTAAAATCAATGCGACGGACCTGCGTCAGTTGTAACAAGGTCACATAGCTTTACAATGCATTGCAATCACGATCACAAGCAGATATCGCGTAATTGAGTACAAGGGTGAGAAAGTGCGCAATACAACAGGTCTGCATTAATTGTGGTGCGAAATACATAGATCAGTACTTTCTCTTTAATCCAGCGTGACACCGACACAAGACGTTTTTTATAACTGATCGCAAGATGTTCAATGTCACGTTGATGTACTGGATAGTGGAGTACATTCGGCAAATGCAAGCACCATAAATGCGTAAAAACAGCCGGGTATTTTTGACACAGCTTGACCTCCGAGGAACTAATCACCCGTTCTCCGACGTAATAATAACTGACATCACTGACGTCAAGCTCAGTGGTACTTATAAAAATATAAAGTAACATGTCCTGAAACTGTTTTGCCGGCTTTGCGAGGAATCTAGCAGACCTAGCTCTTAAAATGAATCAAAGGTCATGACCTGCTAAAGCAAAAGGTCTTAAAGATGACAAGACTGACAAAATGTTTTAAAGTGATTGACTACAAAATCATTACGATACTTTAAATGATCAAAAACCGATAAAAGGTTCCGTGGAGCTGACAGCCCTCACCCCGTGGGGCGAGGTTAACCCTAACTATTAGATCCTTTCCACAAAAATGAACGAAATACAAGGATTTCCATTAAAGGGAATGCTCCATCTTTGAAGACATCGAAGCAAACATGAAATGTAAAGAATGAGGCTCATGTATGATTTTTTGTATATTATTGACGGGAAAGATTGCTCTGGACAACGCAGGTTCTTCACTTAGCAATTACGCTCCTCAATACGTCATGAAAAGTTGGTATAAAGTTCGAGGTACTATCAAACTGGCTGTGCAAAATTGCCACCCTAGCACTCACTTGCAGTGCTTCAACTTCCCGACGGATCGCAGTGGCGGTGCCGGACGTGTTTGCTGAAATAAATTTCGTTAAGTGGTTTAAGTGGTCGTCTTTTGGCCCTTTGTCCCGGTCTTCCTGCATATCTGTCCGTGAGAGTTTACGTTGCTTACATGCATTTGCAAACCCGGCTGTGACACTATGCTTAAATTGTTCGGATTATGTCTGATTTCCGTAATAGCTAGTGACCAAGTCCGAATTCGTAGAATCTAGTACAAACGTGATTTGTGTTTGAAACTCTCCCTGCCTGTACAATTTTGCTTGAGAGCTAATCGAGGTCCGGTTTATTCGGAAACTGTTTTCACGAACGCCAGGTATGAACGACACGATGATTATATTCTACTTGGCATTGAACTCCTCATGACCAATAAGGTGGCAGTATTAGACGTTTTCATGGCGTCAGTGCATACCTGAGTGGCCTTGAAATGGCCTGCACAGTTTTGCGACCGTGTAGCTCAGAAACTTGAGGGTTTGGGTCTTAATAGGCGCATGGTGTGAAATGCACGAAATTATCGTTCAGAAGGCTATTTCAGTTCAATACACCATAAAAATGTGGAGCATCCCCTTTAAGTGCATCGTATGAAAAATATTATTCGCTGAACGCTTGTGGTTTCTGTAACATATATCAATGCAAATGGTTCCAGCAACGCATTCGATCGTCATTGTCGCTTACCTTTTTCGCCACAACCAATGAATGAACTGAAGATGAATAATGGCTGCCGGACGCCGGCAACATAAGCCGCGTGCGAGTTTCGTCGTTCCGCTTAAAACGTTCGGCGCCTGCGACTCAGCGATCAATCGGTAACATTTTGGCGACGCAAAAATGTGGAACTGCAGCCCTTTATGCATATTTGATGTGTAAACCGGTCAATGCACAGAATGACGAATAAGTGGGTGGTAAACGCAGTCAATGTGCATTTGGTGACGTAAATTTCGCCGCGACCCTCGCTGCAGTTTCGCGGCAGCATGCTTATTCTGTTCCGTTTGCACTCTCCATCTGCCGACGGTTACTGGCGTAACCATGCGTCCCACCAAATTGTGTTCAGCGCATGAATTGTAGACGGTAGGTTGATTGACGCTTTGAAATTGGATCCGCGCCTCCAGACCCTCTGGCTGCCGAGATATGGTATTAAACGTGAAAAACCGTAAAACAACGGGCAAATTTTTCATCGGCGCTTCTGTGCACGTGCAATCGCACATCGGGCACGCGGTGCCCCGTTTACTTATGCTGAGACGTGACAATGCATGCTTTCCCCTGCTTACCGTGTCATGTAGTACCAGGTGTCGTCCCTGATTACAAGTTTTTCGGTCATCCCATCCGACCAAATTCTGAGATCTTCCAATTTTCCAAAATACCGCTAGGACACAAACAAGTGCAGTTGCCCCAAACCATCCCGTACCGCAGGATCGACACCTACTCCAACCGTCCGTGCTGCGCACTGCACGTCCAAATAGCACTGACCTACCAGATACTGTCCCCTTCCGCCGCCCCGCCCTCTTCCCAGTCGTCGCGACTTGCCCCTCTCCCTCCCCAGTCGTGCGACTCGCCTCGGCGTCACCGGCAGTGTGCCGACGCCCGCGGCTCGGCCGGCTGAGGGCATCTGTCCCCTTCCGCCCCCTATCCCTCTCCCCAGTCGTCGCGACTCGACTCGGCGTCACCGGCAGTGTGCCGACGCCCGGCGGCTCGGCCGGCTGAG
>NW_023596580.1:0-18687 GCF_011947565.3 Pollicipes pollicipes | reverse complement strand
CTCACCTCCCCCACACACACAAACACACACACTCCCTCCCTCCCTCCCTCTCTCTCTCTCACTCGTTTCTCTCTCTCAGTCGTTCTCTTATCCTCTCACTCTCACTCACCCTCTCTCTCTCTCTCCCTCTCTCTCTATCTCTCTCTCTCTCTCTCTCTCCCCAACCCTCTTCACCTGTGCCGCGTTCCACCATCAATGCCGCGGAGTTCGACGGTGAATGGTTCCGGCATAAGACACAATTTTTTGAAAGGCGCAAATGAGGGCGAATGCCTCGCGGACGCTCCGCGCCGCGCCGTGACTGCCGCCACGGACAAAATGGCGACGGTCGCCGGCGTGCGGTGAGTCGCGTGCAGCATTTCAGTGCGCGAAGCCGGCACTGGCTCCTGGATCCCGCTGACGGGTATTGCGCTGGTTGTTGTTTTCGCCGTAGGCCACGCTGGCATGACTCGACAGCGACCAAAATCGACAGCCCGACGAAACCTCATCATGCGCTTTCTCCGCTAATTTGGCCAGATTTGTCTCTCTTCTTATCGCGGCGCGGCGCAGTGGGCCCTAACGAGGTCATCCATTACGACCGACACCTCTGTTCTTTCCGCCAAATCTCGCCATTTTTCCGGGCTCGACAGCCGCTGGGCGGCTGCCATCTGCGGCCGAGCTGGCAACGTGAGAGTCGACCGCGATCATCCGTCATGTTTTCGCGCCGAGTTAACAAACACGCGACGCGCTCCGCGCCGAGATCAGCGCGATTGCGCCGCGTAACGAGCGGCGCACCAGCTGTGGCGGCAGGCAGTCTGCAGGGTGCCGGCGGTGAGCGCCAGCCCAGCCGACCGGGCGCCCGGCCTGCGACGAGACTCGACGCCGCAACGATCTCCGCTGCGAACGGCGGCGGCGGTCTGCAAGCTCCGCCTCGCGTCCGCCGGTCATCGCGTCTTATTCGCCGCCGATGTTGGACGCGTTGGGTCTTCGCAGCGCTGCTCGGCGAGGGCAGTGGCGAGAGCCGCGCGGCGAGAGGACGAGAGACGAGAGGACGAGAGACGATACGAGAGGCGCGCGGTGAGAGGACCGCTACCCTCATTCGGGCCACGCGGACCTCGCCTTCCGGAGAGGACCGCGGCCCGCGTCCAGGCCACCGCGGCGCGGGTTGGTTTTTACGGAGCCGCCGGCTGTCGGGGCCTGTTTACGGCCCGCGCCGCTCGGTCGGCGCTGTTGTGACAGGCAACGGCCGTGACTTGGCCGGGTCTTCGGTGTTGACACGGCCATGCGCGGCGCCCCGCTCAGTGGCGCGCCTTCCGGACGTTAAGCGGAACGCCGCGCCACGACCGCCGCCGGATGTGCCCACCTGCGGGCCACGTGACCGGCACGTGACCACCTGCCGGCGGCGGGCGTGGCGCGGCTGCGGCGCTGCGGTTGAGCCCTGTCTGCTGTGGCGGTGGACCGCCCAACCGGACCGGGGTGGATCAGAGTCGTGGACATTGCCGTGTCCACGAGTGGGTGCTGTTTGTGTGTGGGCGGGTTTGGGTTGGGTGTGGCAGCCAGCCAGCCACCCCGTGAAAGGGTCGCTGACGCTCGCTCGTGAAAAACGAGGCTGGGACTTCGCATGATTGGTGCCTATGCTATTTGCAATTTGGAAGTTCCCGAATATTTTAAGTACTGTTCTCAAAAGAAAAAAAAACAGCGCGCGAGCTGCGTGAAGATGTCCACGCTTCAGAAGAGGGGCTTGAACTCACGGGATACGCGCGGATTGTTCACCTCTGCCCTCAGTCTGTTCATGCCTCTCTAGACGGATGCAATGTCCTCAGCAGCCTTCACTTAAAACTCTTGCATACTGAGGCTGCTCGAACAGTAGGTAATACTCCGAATGCCTGGTTTATATCACACCATTTTTAGGTGGAGCTTCATCGCTCATTGTTTTCTGTATCACCCAAGAGGTATTTCTTTGTTTACTCAACGTTCCTAAGCCTCCGCATAGTGGGTCTTACATTACGTCGTCAGTACACCGCGCCCGATTCCCCACTTCATCATCCCAGATATCATCATACCTAAAAACCGCAAACGTCATGACCCTAGCGTCACCTTATATAGAACACCAGTAAGCAAGACCGCGTTCTGCACAACAAGCGGCAACAGTTCCTGGCTCATTTACGAGATCAACAGCCAAGTTCCACACCATCGCGTCTCTGCAGGACAGCACCGACTGTGCTCGACGCGAGCGCAGCCGGTGCTGCACAGACCCAGCAGAGGTCTCTACAGCACCGGCTGTGCTCGACGCGAGCGCAGCCGGTGCTGCACAGACCCAGCAGAGGTCTCCACAGCACCGGCTGCAGAGACCCAGCTTCCGAAGCGCTGATGCGGCGAGCCGACACCTGACTACAGTACGTCAGCATCCGCTTACTGTTGACAGGTGATTGACACAGGTATATGAGTTTATGCAGGGAGCTCCCGCTCCGATGCCCGGTATTGCATTCTCTGCTATTTGAGTCGGGCCAGCAGGGGCATTACATGCACCATGCGTGAGGTGCCGGAGACAACCTGTACGCCTTGCGTGAGGTGCCAGAGACAACCTGCACGCCTTGCGTGAGGTGCCGGAGATAATCTGTGCGCCTTGCGTGAGGCGCCGGAGACAACCTGTACGCCTTGCGTGAGGTGCCGGAGACAATCTGTACGCCTTGCGTGAGCCGCCGGAGACAACCTGTGCACCCTGCGTGAGGTGCCGGAGACAACCCGTACGCCCTGCGTGAGGTGCCGGAGACAACCTGCGCGCCCTGCGTGAGGTGCCAGAAACAACCTGTGCACCCTGCGTGAGGTGCGGGAGACAACCCGTACGCCCTGCGTGAGGTGCCGGAGACAACCTGCGCGCCCTGCGTGAGGTGCCAGAGACAACCCGTGCACCCTGCGTGAGGTGCCGGAGACAACCTGTGCGCCTCATGGCTCAGCAGTTCCAGACTTCGACCTGTCTGCGCTTCATAGCAACCGTTGCTCGCTGTTAGTACAGAGAGGTAACAGCACTTGAGGGAAACACAAGACCATGAGATCTTGCACCGAACCAGGCAGTGGGCGGGGCAGTTTTGAGAGGTCGCCGGGCGTGCCGCGGTGGCGCCGTGCCACTGGGGACTCGTGGTCCTCCCACCGCAGACATAGCCCGCCACTCAGATCCGACCCCTACGCGAGTGAACATGCGAACAGCACAGTTTGCTTCCGAATCTTCCTTCGGTGTCACCTCCAAGAGCAGTCCCAACACACCGCATTAAATGGCTTAAGCAACTCGAAAAAAATAACTCTGGGTGGACCTAGTATAGACACATGGCCTCTTGCCACCTGTGACGTCAAGTGTTCTCGCGGCTGCTCCTTCTAGCAAAGGCATGCATGAACATTCCGAATGTTTGCATCATAATATTAAACTGACCTCGAAGCCCCACAAGTGCCGGCTAGAGGCGCAAAATATGTTGCAATTCCGCATATCCGACTCAAAGTTACATCCTGAACAAAATGAATATGGGACGTTATTGCGCATCACATTGCGCATCAAATCATCAAATTGCGCATCAATATTGCCCATCAAATCTGCAAATAGGAGACGCATGAAAGTATGACACAGGTGAATGGGGGCGACACTTCTATTCTTTCATCGCCGCAGGCTGGGACGATTATGCATCGCAGTGAGACAAACTCGACCCCCTCCGCAGCCCGGCCGGGGCGGCGGCTAACGAGCACCGCGCCGCCTGTGACCGGGGGAGGGAAAGGAGGGGGGGGGGGGGGAGTGAGCGGCGGCCGCCAATCAGGCGGACAAGGATGGCGCTGTGACGGCGCTGAGGGCCGCCCTGTGCCGCCGCCGCGCCCGGCCGCGCCCAGATCGCCGACGGCATTCCACGGCGTCACCGGGTGGCGGCGCCGCCAAACGCCGGGTCATGCTCCCCGCCCCGCCCTCCCCCCCCCCGCGCAGCGTCGACAAATAGCCGGGGTCACGCCGCGTGCCCCCCAGCCACGGGCGTCTCTGCAGCGGCGGCCCGCTGGCACGCGAGGAACATCCTGCTGTCACCCGGGACTGGAAGAAAGGCAATGCTCAGGGCCGAGATAATCCGGCCATCTTGCGAGCAAACAGTGCTGACGGAGGCATTGGGAAATGTCAAACTTGTTTTATTTCAAGTGCAATAGGGTACATCCTGCAAAATGGTCTGCAAAGGATGAGAATAGTGTCACCCTGCAAAGGATGAAAATACAATGCAGGAATGGCCTCTAACGATGCGCGGCGTTCTTAACATGGCTGATTGATTGGCCAAACAAAAACAGGCGCAATGTTGAACGCATAACGTGTGCTTAAAAAGCCTGGGCGTCTTTTCATAGGCTAAGCAGGTAAAGCTGCAGCCTTGTACGAGATCACGCAGCTCGAATTCCGCGAGCTTGTCGCGTTGATCGTCCTAGAACCACTGGCTCCGTCACAGGGAATGGGAGAGGCACCAGGGTACATGCAAACTTCCCACCTTTTGTGATACAGGTTCACATAAAGCCAGTGAACAAACCGTCAAGGTTACCCATACCGCTCCAATGTGTTGTACGCAGTAAAACCACCGCCGAGAACTATTTAAAATTGTAAACCCATGTTTCTAGAAACCAAGACTGAAGTCTAAATTCGCCAGTGATGCTGAGATAGCAAAGAGATCAAATCAAGGCATTAATTGCCACACAAAGTGTTGAAATAACCATAGAATGCAAAGGTGCTCCAATAATGTGACACATTTCTTGCTTAAAATTTCGATATCCCTCGAGCTCCATAACGGAGCCAGTTTGTCGCCGAGCATCAGCTTCATGTATCGGGCTGTCACTCTCTTTTTCCAATGCTAAAGAAAACCTCCCTGGATAAGAAACGTCTGCCTTATCGAAATTGTTCGGCTTTGCCTTAAAAATCACATAAGAAATGCACCAGACGCCTGAAATCATGACACACTCGATGCTAGCGTGACTATCCGGACCCGACGAGCGGCTGTGCGCCGCCATCTTGCGCTGGCCTCTCCAGCGACCCTCCTGAACACAAGCGCCGTGTTTATCATCGGCGACTCTCCCATTACAAAGTGTCCGGAAAGCGCGGTGCGCATTCCGCGCGCGCCACAATAATCACCAGACAGCGCGTCGGCCGCGACGCGGTATGTGCGCTGCTCCCCGGTTAAAGGGCCGCCACCGACGCCGCTAATCAGTCCGCTTCACAAACAGCGCGCTCCGAGCTGGCCGTGGCGGTCCCTCGCGCGCGGCCGCTCCATCACACCCACCGATCCGTCTCCGACAGTAAAATCTGACCGCGACGGAAGTGCTCCATTTCCGGTCTCCCGTGGAGCGCTGCAGGTGGGGGATAGGGGAGGGGTCTGCGGTGGGCGCAACATGTGTCGCCCTCCGCCCTCCCCACTGACAGGGCGTATCTGTTCCTGGAGCGAGGGCGCGCGCTCGTGTAACTGCACGGTCCTGCGGCGAGACCCCTCCCAACTTGTTTAGAATGGGATGCCTCAGCTGGTTCTCTAATAAGCAGCCACGCCCATAAAGCCCGAGATGTGCCGTGGTGATGTGCCCTGGTTGCCATGGCCGACCCGGGAGTGGGTTTGGTCAATCAGCTGGGGGGGGGGGGGGGGGCATGCGTGGGCCATATGGTGAGCCCACCCCTGGCGGGGACTAGTTAACTCTGATCTGCTTCTTGCCCAACGTTGAGCTGTCGAGTCGAATTGGACTGAGGTTAGCTGAACAAACTGTGGGGAAGGGATCAACTGACTCCGGCTCCGGCCGTGAACTGAACGACAAACAGCATACGTCCATATTGGCTCCTTATACCATTACGGAGGCACGCATAGCAAACGCATCCCACTTTGGACGTGTGGGAGACACAGCACACAAGAACCCCTGCTTTCTCCGTGCTGTTCCCGAGTGGCCTGATGAGCCCGCCCAGTGCGGCAGGGCGGTCTTCTTCCCAAACCTCGCCGCTGTGTGCGGCTCTGTTCGTCCGTCCCGCCTCCACCGCTAATTACCCCGTGCCCCCCCCCCCCCCCCCCCAGGGAGTGGCGCGGCACATGTGCCGGCCGGGCGTGCCCTTCAAAGGCGGCCCTGTCCCGGCCGGGCCGAGCGCCGACACGCGACGGCTGAGCGCGCCTCTGATGAGCCGGCCGTCGAGTTCAGCACCCGGTAATGGCCGCTTCAGATGTCGAGTTCAGCACCCGGTAATGGCCGCCCGAGCCGTCGACTTCAGCACCCGGTAATGGCCGCTTCAGATGTCGTGCTCAGCACCCGGTAATGGCCGCTTGATATGTCGAGCTCAGCACCCGGTAATGGCCGCTTGATATGTCGAGTTCAGCACCCGGTAACGGTCGTTTGTGATGTCGAGTCCAGCACTCGGTAATGGTCGCTTGCGATGTCGAGTTCAGCACCCGGTAATGGCCGCTTGATATGTCGAGCTCAGCACCCGGTAATGGCCGCTTGAGATGTCGAGCTCAGCACCCGGTAATGGTCGCTTCAGATATCGAGAGATGTCGAGTTTAGCGCCCGGTAATGGCCACTTGAGATGTCATGAGAGATGAGATGAGATGATAATTCAGCACCCGGTAATGGCCGCCCGAGCCGTCGAGTTCGGCACCCGGTAATGGCCGCCTCAGATGTCGAGTTCAGCACCCGGTAATGGTCGCTTTAGATGTCGAGCTCAGCACCCGGCAATGGTCGCTTCCGATGTCGAGAGATGTCGAGTTTAGCACCCGGTAATGGCCACTTGTGATGTCGAGTTCAGCACCCGGTAATAGCCGCTTGAGATGTCGAGCGCAGCACCCTGTAAAGGCCGCCCGAACTGTCGAGTTCCTGCACCCGGAAATGGTCGCTTGTGATGTCGAGTTCAGCATGCATAGTCACCGCCCTGGCTGTCGAGTTCAGCACCCGGTAAGGAGCTGCTGCGTTCAGCGTCCATAATGGCCGGCCGAGTCGTCGAGTTCAGCACCCGGTAAGGAGCTGCTGCGTTCAGCATCCGTAATGGCTGACCGAGCTGTTCAGCCCCACGCCCGGCACCGGCCATATGGTGAGCCGAATTACTAGGCCTGGGAGTGGAGGGCAAGGGTGGATCCATGAGGCCAACCGGACCATGCCCCATCCCAAGGTGGCCAAGCTCGGCCGAAGCATGTCACATTTCTGGACTTCAAAGACAACCGAAGGAGCTCGTAATCAAAAGTATTTTCTTAAAGAATGCTTCGAGCTAACAAAAGAGAGCGATATAAGAAAGAAAGACATCCACCTCTTAGGTTTACCGCATTATGAGTTGAAAGTTTTTGTATTGTGGTGACGGCTTTTAATACACCTGGAGATACTGGTCAAACGGCGTTGTAATGCTAAATAACGATTACATTGCATCCCGTCAATATAATCGCTACGTGGCATTTCAACATCGTGTAACCGTTGCCTCCTGGGATACTGAAAGCCGTCAAATCAACATCGCAACTTTTAACTAAAAAAGTAAGCGATATTCGATAATGATCTAGAATTTTGGACTCTTGCCTTGATTTCCCTCAATGTAGTGTACCCCCCCACTCAAGGAGGCATCCTGGATCATCCTTAAGGCGGTAGATTCCACCGTTCAAGCCCTATGTGAGTTCATCACGCAAGCATCCAATAAAGTCCGCGCACGAACCACCAGCGCGCGACATACGATACCCCGCCGTTCAGTACAGAGAACTCAGCTATCAAACCCACATGGGAGGTGTATGCTACCCGTGCACCGATCGCGTTACATCGTCCAAATTGGTTCCGCCCAGCTGCACCGCAGACCAGCGCGCGCCCAGAGCGTCCCATGCCGCATGGTCGCGGTATCCCGCTGCTGGCGGTTCCGCTGCCGTTTCTGTCGACCGGGCGCTCCGCGGTGGGGCAAGACACGCCGCCGGCCCCGTCGGACGGCGGCGAACCTTAGGGTCGAGGACTCGCCGTCGGCAGGGTCGGACGGCGCCGGGCCTCGGGAGCGAGGACTCGCCGTCGACCGCGTCGGACGGACCGGGCCTCGGGCGCGAGGGCTCGCTGTCGGCCATGTCGGACGGCGTCGGGCCTCGGGGGCGAGGACTCGCCGTCGACCGCGTCGGACGGAACAGGGCCTCGGGGCAAGGACTCGCCGTCGGCCATGTTGGACGGCGCCGGGCCTCGGGGGCGAGGAGTCGTCGTCGGCCCCGTCGGACGGCGGCGAACCTCGGGGCGAGGACTCGCCGTCGACCGCGTCGGACGGAACCGGGCCTCGACGCAAGGACTCGTCGTCGGCCGCGTCGGATGGCGTCGAGCCACGCCGCCAGGTGGGGCGACGGCCGGCGTGTTTTGGAGGACCTCCCCGGAGCTGATCCCTCTTCCTTATCGCATCCCGGCTGATTGCGGGTGTCGCGGCCGCCTAACTAGCTGGGTAAATTGTTGTAGGCCCCATTTCAGGCCGCAGATACGGCGCCGACGTCGTGCGACTTGTTAAAATTGCTGGGATGCCCAGCAATCAGACGGCTAATAGGGCTGGCTCGCAGAAAGGCGCCGGAACGGCTTCATTGACGGCCGCCTTCGGTCTGCGGCTGGACTGTCACAGTGGCGGCCGCGACGCCTGAGCGCAGGCGGCAGGCTGCGGTGACGGGTGGCACCCAGCCAGACCGCTTTTGACGCTGATTAATCAGGAACCACACCCGAGTTGAGACAAACGACACACAAATCAGCGGCACGGCCCGTTCAGAGCAGAAAACAGCCCTTGCAGGCAGCAGAAGCCATGATTGAAACAGCTTACTGAGGCGGAAACGGCCTCGGCGCCGCGGAGCCGACTCAGGGGCAGACAACGCCAGACCAGCGGAGAAAAGTCGCCGCTAAAATCCACAGCGCCGAGGCAAATGGTGCGCCTGAAACTGCGGCGGAAACGACCGCACAGATTGCGGCGGAAATTGCAGCCCGAATGAGCGCCGGGACCGCCGCGGCGCCGGCGTCGCCGGCTGGATTATCGCCGCCACTCTGCCTGACAGCAGTCACTGCCGCCAGCCGACGACGATAATTAAGGAGAAATTACCGTGGTCTAACTAACTAATTAGTTAAGCCGGTCATTAAAGTGGTCTTTAATGATGAGCCTAAAATGGTGCTGGGATATTTTCCGCGGCGGGAAGTGTCCGGGGAATTATCTGCTTGGAGCTGAAAGCCTCAGGGACGTGTTGAGAAGTTTGCGGATCGGGAGTTTTCGGGGAAACTTATTTGAAAAATAGCGACTATGATGATCGCATGGGCATAAACACGTGCCCATAAAGCCAGTTAGAATAAGATGCTTGGAAACGGAACTGACTTCAAAGCTAAAAATCAGCTGGACACTTCTTCATTTCCGGGCCTTCGCCATTCAAAAAAAACGTCAATAAATAAATTTAGCTTTGCCAAGTTTAATGTCGCTGTCGACTGGCTTTTGCCGTTCCAGGGATGTTGCTTGAGAGGTGGCATTCCCGGCCTCACCCTCTGGCGAAGATCAAAAATCTATTATAAGGTAAATATAACGTTGCGCCTGAAGTAAGCAGCATACTTCTATGCGCCTGGATATGGGATGTTTCTGGACCTGTCGTGTCCCTTAACAGCGATGCCTTTTCTCCCGCATAGCTGTACAGAAACAGAGCGCTTACTTATCATACATGTCATATCATTCTGTCAGAACTGGCTGTTCATTGAACTAGGTAATGTACATAATTATATCAGCTAAGCGGAACGTCGCCGACCCGTCACCGCAAAAAGCGTCGGCATAAACTGCGTTCGGATCACGCAAGCCATTCGCAGCATCCATGTAAAATTACTTCCAACGTTTGGGGCAGTTCGGTACCCTTGTAAAAATCCACCTTGAGTGTAATCTTTACGTCACCAATTTGCTCGCTGTCGTTGATAACTATGACACACTGATGGATTGGCTGGCCGTTGTCCGATGACAGAGCATTTATTGGTGCTGCAAATAGCACATTTGTATGGCCTAAGGTTGGGTCTAAAGGGGCTCCAGAACGCAATCTTACCTGCTATTTTCACACAGTGGTTTCGGGCCAATGCTGTTTTCTTAGAGATGGTATGGCTTCCCCCGCTGCCCCCCCCCCCCCCCCCACCCAACTCCCCTCTATTTACATGGCTTCTGTTTGATACAGAATGCTGTTGAGTGAATCGTAGAATGCTGTACCGAAGGCCGCGGGCGGCTGTGGACCGTAGAATGCTGTGCCGTAGGCTGCGGGCGGCTGTGGACCGTATAATGCTGTGGGGATGTGTTGGAAACTATTCAAGGAAATTATATCCGCTCATAGGCATAGGAAAGTTCCAAGGATTGTGTGTGTGGGGGGGGGGGGGCAGACTCAGGGTGCATTTAACAATTTTGTGCTGAAGGGCAAGTCCGTCGACCGGGGAGGGGTAGGCTGAATTTGTCTGTTCTTAGTCTCTACAATATTTGCAAAGCAAATGAATATTCTGGCTGCCAATTGCCACTATACGATATAACTAATGCTGCTTTCCCTTTGTAAACAATTTTACTTACTCGAGCCATTCACAAATTTAGGCTATTTCAGCAAACGGACTGTTCATCCTCTAAAAGTTAATAATGAATATAAGTATTATGTCCAGCGGTGAGGCAAGACTCCACGGGAAGAGACATTTGGAGTCATTGGGGAGGCCTCTTCCTTCTCACTAAACGTGCTAAGAGACCTCGGTCCAGGCTGGCAAGAATTTCGAAATGGAATCCATGGCACCTTATTCCGCCCCAAAATATCCAAAAGTCCATGAAACGGTTTGTTTTGCGATGCCAACAAATAGCCACCGCGCAAAAGTCCTTTTTTTGTATGTTTCCCTTCCTAGCCCTGTTCCTGCCGCCGTCAGGGGTCACCGCCCTGTCCTGGCTGCTGTCGGTCGGCCGGCGGCCGCCACCCGCTCGGCTGACTGCGAGCTGATCATCCGACTGCCTGGGCACATGCCTGTGGCTCGGATTCACTTTCACTGGTGTGCGAAACAGGTGGAGTAACTGCTGGAGTACGTACCACCAAAGTAACTGCTGGAGTACCGACCAAACGCCTGCTGGAGTACCTACCACCGAATGTTCTACCCTGCCTTTCCACGGCAACACAAAACAACATTGCGGGGATCTGCCTGACTGAGGTGTCAGTTGGTCCACCGGGCATTCGGTTCTCACCGAATTTAACCGGGTTGATCTGCTTTTGTGTCAAGGACAAAGGAACGGGCCCTCCTTGCACAAGTTGCGTATATCTGTCGTAAGCGTTCAGCACAACACAACATTTTGGGAAGAATTGGGCGTTTCATGTAATGCCGAGGTTTCATGTAACCTTTTTAAAGCTACCACACCGCCATCTTGCTAAAAATTTTACCCGTTTGTTCAAATGCTCTCGAGTTTGCGGTTATTTTTGGTAGTCACCGCTATTACGTCATTTGCCTAACATATACTCGTCAGCTTTAGGCACGAACGCAATAAGGGCATTGCGCGTTTCAAGAAAGGCTGAATAAACCGGGCATGTGGTGTTCTTTACAATCGTTTCATGTTTGATTTTTAGTTTTAGTGATCAATATTGTTCATTGAGCTTTCGCCTCACTGGATGGAACCGCAGTTCGGCGCCCAGAGAGCGCTGGCACCCTCTGCATTCCACTCACTCCTCATGCGTCAACCGTGCAGTTCTCAGCCGTTTCGAGTTTGCGATTCGGTACTTCATCACTGGGGAGTATATGAACCCATATATGTATATCCATCCGAGTTACTACAGCCGTGGCCGAGCGATTCAGATGCCCGACTCCAGCACGCTGCCGGCACCTGGGTTCGAGTCCCCGAGGCGGCTGATTGTTTGACCCAGCATGTCCCAATTGGCGGGGACGAGAGGATAGCCACAGGTGTACCGCGTGACCATGACAAAGCAATGGATGAAGCGTATAAGGCTCCTAGACCGGTACAGGTAAAATTATGTGTCGAACTGGGCGAAACGGCGGTTTCAAGCAGTTATTCCAACAAACCGCTCGGACAAAACGAGAAAAAGGACAGAACTGATAAATAATGAGCCATCAAACTGAGAAGAATACGATCTATTTCTGGCTTTTAGAATGAACTTGAATATACCTGATAAAACAGATATATGGGTATAATAACATAAATTATTAAAGTAAACTTTTAGCAAATAATTTTATTCATTTCGTGGCTAAACACAGGCCCTACTGAAAACGAACTTCTTAAAAAAACGCTTTTAGTGTATGGCCAACAAACCTCGCCGTTTGTCTTCGTCTCCTTGCTGACACAGGGCGCGAAATCGTGGCGCTCAGACGAGCACCTTTTCACGCGCTGCGCGGCACCTGTACCGCATGATACTGCGCTGTTTGGTCCCCGCGTCAAACACCCACCGAATGAAAACACACGTCCCTAAAACTAAGACTTTCCATGAAATGCGTCCCGTAAACTCGAGGATTTCTGATGGCTGTGATTGACCATGACGGATGCCAATACATGCTCAGCCATGCTGGCCTTCCCCTGAAGACTTACTCTGAATGCACTCTTGACTTAAAACTGCTGAGGACCACATGACCGGCGCACAAAGAGCTAGTGAAGTGAATTCTGCACTGTCAGGTGAAAGCATAATGAACATTAGTTCCATTAGGTATGCATATTATTCCATCGAATATCAGGCACAACCAAATGGTTTGTTCGGACCAGCCATGCTTGGCCTGAAACGTCCGATGCTCCCCTCGACTTTCAGTTCCGGTTCTCGACTTTTTGAAGTGGCTGGAGTGGATCAGGTATATTATTATAATCATTAAATTTCAAGCATTATATCAAGCTGGCTTTTATTTTTGGCCATGGCGTAAAATTGCAGACTACATCAAGCGACTACGACATATCCATTTCAAACATCACAAATTTATCCTCGAGACACCGTAAGCGCCCGGGCTGATGAGCCCCGGCTATCAAGAGACAGAAGGTAGTTTTAGATGCTTGAGCGTTCTGGCGTGTATACCAGAACATCTCCATTTCCTCGCAGTGCATGGCAACAAATGATGCTGCCATTTATAATATTAACCAATGTTTCCCAATGCGTATTGAGGAAGATGGATGGTGGACTGGGTAAATCGGCATGCATGTTTTAGGTGGCTCAAAGCAAGTAAGCGCAGGCAGATCAATTCGGAAAGGTGAGGAAGGGAGGGGGGGGGGGGGGGCGTTAACATCGCTGGTTTATCTGTCTTCAAAAAAATGTGGGGCTTTGACCCCTTACCCCTCCCCCTATTCTTACATCCATATATACGATTCCTGAAAGGATGTTTTATGCGCAGAGCCCAGCTAGACCCGGTCGGTCGAGCGGGGAAAAACTAAAGGGAGTATATCCCACATTTCTCTACACTTCACTCATTGCTACATCAGGCGCGTACGGTTTGATCAGTCATGCCAGCTTTGTCGAAGTTCTTCCGAAAACTTCAGAATTTTGATTTGAAGTGGCCGACTCTGCGGGAGAATCTCATACGACTCCTTGCTCTCGACTATATAAGTAATACATTCCAATTGCATCGCTCTTTCCACTTTGTGTGTTCTGTAATGCTTGAAACACACCTATGTGTCAAAATTGTTGTGGCATGCATGCTACGAAATGCAATGTAATGTGCGAGCATGAATCTATTACTCCTCGAATTCAACGAAACATTATACTGTTGGCATTGGTTTCTCCCTTCTTTCTCGGACATTAAACATAGTGACTGTTTTCGAGGCGCACTTTGGCTTTGGGAATCGGAACATCACATGATCCACATGGCACGCTGGTTCAAACTTCAACCAAACAACCCGGAAACAGGCTCTTGCCCGCAGGTCCAATCACAAACGTTCTTTTTTCATGCGCACCAGTAGAGGTGCGCATGATCGTTGTCATGACGACGGTCGCGACTAAAGGGAAGAAGTATGGCGCTGTTACAAGGCGTCGGCAGCGCAATTTAGACCCGAAAATAATTGAAATTGATATCCTCATTTGGTCTTGACGGCGCTGCAGTGGCACAAGCCAGCGCTATCATTAGTCGGGGCTAGTCCTGGGGTTTCACTATGGTATGTTTTTGAAATACCCCAAAGTTGTGACACTTCCTTCAAAGGAAATTTTCCACATTTAGAGATATCAAGCAAACATCAAATATGATGAAATAAGCGCAACTACAACTGTTTCTCTGTTTAGTAAATGTGCTCCCCAATATGTCATTGTTTGATTACGTCTTCGTGCATCACACAATATTGGTTGAGAGCCTATTGACAGCTTCTATATTTGGAAATCGTGCTCACGAACACCAAACATGAATAAGCCAACTGCCATATTTTCTTGGTCTTGTTCGTGGCATGGTATTGGAATGGCAGAATTTGAATGACGTTATTATGGCGTCATGGATGTCTGGGTGAGCTTGAAATAGTCCCCCCGAAATATTCTGCACATCTCGGGTGTATCACTCAGACACTGTAGGGGTTTAGGTCTAAAAAAATGGCAGGGCTGTGAACTGCACCAAACGATCTTCAAGATGGCCATTTCAGCTCAAAATCCCATACCATTGTGGAACATTCCCTTTAACAGAGAGGAGGGAGTGTTATATTCCCAGAAGTTGTATTCCCAGAAGGATCATCTGCAGCGCGCGAGAACTTCGGATCTTGCGGGCAATTCCAGTTTAAAACCGAACATTCGTCATGAAAAGGGCTGCAGGCACCGATGCCGCCGGACATTGAATGAGAAATGGGTCGATAAAATAATAAGCGATATCGTGCTTAATTTCATGCACTCCTCCCTCGTGATTGCGGTTGATAGAAGCCTGAATTTTTAGCCTTGCATTGACGAAATGACTGCGAAGTGTACCAACGCTTATCGTCCTCATTCACGTCAGACATCCATTTCCGCTCTGTGCGCTGCGGCAAAAAAAGATGAGGGCAGTGATTGTTCATCCATTGATAGAATATGGTGCATACAACGTGACCAAGAACAAAACTGGTCAAATGTGTACCTATCTCATTTCAGGCGAAAAGAAGAACCGTATGATTTCAGAGAAAGCAACACGTTTAGGCATTTTTTTCGGCTCAACACTTACCGCACCAACTATCTCTCGCCAAGCTTATACTCTACACGGGGCAGCCGACAAATTTGCGATAATTGCTCCAGTCTGTCCAGAACAACAGCACCACTCGGAGGACAAGACAACCCCGTGACACAAATCAGAACCAACACCGGTAAGCGTAGACTCGGCCACGAGGCTGCCAAATTATTTGACCGCCTTCCAACCGTCATGCAGAACACTTGGCACGTGGCGCGGTTCAAGGCAGGTATTATTCGTCATCTGCTTCAAGATGATCAGCGAAGCTAAATTGGTGGTTACTGTGCTGGTTTTTTAATTGCGAGTTGTTTTTTTTTTTTGTCTTCAGCATCCAGTGTTTCTTATTCATGCCGACTTCAGCCCATGTGTAGTCTAAAAGAATTTCATGATGCCACTGCGATAAGCCAGACTGAGTTAAGATCCCAGTGTAACGTAATCTGTGGTGAGATTTGGAAAGGGTGACCACAATTTTTGCCTCGGTTCTTCCGCGCAGCGCCGTAGAGTTGATGCTTATTTGTCCAAAGATTGTGATAGCTGCTGTCTCTAGAATAATCCCCTTCAGTCGTCCATGACTTCTCGTCGTGCGGTATCAATAATATTGTATGCCTAGGCAACACCTGTACGACTGTCTCAGTCACTGGTTGGATGCTCACTGGGGGAAAAGCATCCTCCACATCGCATCGCGGAAGCTTGGACCAAGACAAATGTATCGGAAGCAGCGACAAACGTGATGAGATATACTTCACATGCCGTTCTCGGACGTCTTTCTTTGGTGCATCCCTCAGAGTATGCGATTAACAGCGTAGGCTAGAGGACCATGCCTTCCGACTTCCTGTGAAATCTTCACACCTGCACTGTTGAAATCTCACACTTGCACCTGCACTTGTGCATTAGCAATGCAAAGATTCGCTCCTCAAAGAGGCTACTTCACCTCGCCCACTTATTCGGGCGTACCTACACCCTGAGTTGCAAGGACAGGAGACAGACGGCAGGAGGCGGGCCATCGGCAGGCGGCGGAAGGCAGAAGTGCAGCTGAATCACTGGAGCTGCTCATGCCAACACATTAGGTCAATAACGTCCCTGGCAGCTCCTAAAACCCAAGGGTTGTATTTCAGACACTTTCCACTGGATGGTATCTGTCGATGGATGCTACCTGTAACCAATGTCCATAAACGTTTGCAATCATCCTTAACCATGTGAATGCTCTTAAACAACTTCGGTGAGCGTGCCATGTTTTTGGGCTTTTATATTTTTTCTAGGCTCTGACCATATCAAAAGATGAAAGAATATACGCTTCGTTACGGATGAAACTGGTTGTGTATGGTGTGGACCATATTTAGACAGCATCAGGGGTCTACATTCTAGGGGGTCACCGCGATAGATACACGGAAAAGATACTGCAGTATCGGTATCACATAACGGTGCATGTCAGTTGTGGCCGGCAGAGTGGTCGCATTTATTTATCCATTCATTTGTTTCATTAGGTCGCATGCACCTACTTGTCACAAACAGTTTTAAACTACCATCGCCACTACGCTGTCGGTTTGTGGTTTAACATACTATGTGCTGCGGATGACAGCAATTCATTATGCACATGAGTTTCTGATGCCATAGCATCTCATGACGCTGTACTGGAATGGGCCTTTGTCATTGTGGGCACAAAAATGGCCTCAATGGTGATGTGCCTTCAAAAACAAAGCCACCACCACCACCAGAGGCAATTGCCATCGAAATTTTCTCGGATTATCGGCTTTGGCGTTTGGTTGATAACTAGCTTCCCATCAGTAATGCTTGAAAGATATTGGCGTCTATGCTTGACTTGAGGTGGTTGCGGAAAGCTGTCATGCAATTAGTGGGTGTGACCGGCTTATGGGAGGTAAGAAATGGTCATCATCTTAAAAGACATCCTGCATGCATGAATGTTCACGATATTGTTGCACGCTCTAATGCAAAAATCAGGCACGTTTCTGTAATGAGTGAAGAAATATGCCTTAAAACAAAGTTATCCCAAACAGGGCATGAACATTTCGTCTCTCACGCCTGTAATGAAAGCAAATTCGTGCTCAGCACTTACGGGATCTGAATCCGAACGGCAAGATATGCAACAGCTTAGTCTTACATTCGTAGGTACAAATACAGAGACGCAGCATATCGCGGGCTAGACAGCAGCAGAATCATAGCCACCTTTCGCCGGTACCAGGCTATGTCGTTTCACTGAAACTTTGGTCACATCTCACCCAATATTTGTTATAACCTTGATTCACTTGTGGACATAAAAAGAAAGCAGAAGGGATATTTGAACCTCAATAAGTGTCGACATCTTCCTCAATCAAACAGCAAAAAAAAAGAAGCAAACACAGCCCTGAGTACCGTAGCGCCCGGACCTCAGTCTCCTACGCCGATCTGGTGCATTTCATCACCATATTTTACAAAACGTCTAAAAGCGAAGCCTGGGTTGACATTGAGCCGCCCTGCAGCCCCCTCCAACGCTGGCCAGCGCGGTGGCCGCGCCTTCACCGCACACCTGATCGCCGACTCCCCGGCCGACGCCCGTCGCCGCCGACGGGCGCTCGTATTTTGGCGGCGGCGGCCGCCGGCAGCGCGCGCCTTTTATCCGCTCGACAGCCCCCTGTTACGGAGCGCGCCGAACGCGCCCCCGGTGCGTCATTTGGATGCTCAAGAAATCGAAAATTCAATTAGGACAAACTCTGTATAACAAGCTCCTGGGTAACAAATCGCTCCCGGGGGATCGCGGGGGATTACTCGGGTGTTAGATGTAATTGACATTCAATAGTGGCGCGGCTCGGTCGGGCGCAAGGCCATTATTGGGGGAGATTTGATGGCGGGCCGCCATCTGGGCGCCGGCCGACGCCATTTTTTCTGATAATTAGACGGCGTTTTTCTGGGCGATGAAAATAATTAGTCTTGGCCGGGTGACAGAGCCGCGCGGAACGAGCTCATCAGCGGGCGCATGTGCCTCCGGCAACCATACATCATCGAGGCAGGAAGAGGAGGACAGTCTACAAATTGGCCGACATCAATGCGCCGCGCCGCCCGGCCGCCGCGCGCGCTCTGCCGCGCTGCCGCTTCATTAGAGCGCCGACCTGGCGACGGGGTCAGAGGTCCAACGGCCGCCGGCGAGAGCGCGCCCGGGGCCTGGTGTTGAGGCCGCGGCGGCGGAGTGGCCACGGCTGCGGGGCGTCGCAAGACATCCAGGGCACATGAGTTGGGAGCCGGGCAGGCCACCGGCCTCTGAGCGGGGTCTTTGTCGTCCGCATCGTAGACGCACGGGGCCGGCCAGAAACTCGAGTCCTTTCAAATTAAGTTCACGGATGGCTAAAATGGGTACTGTGCGATTTTTCGCATGCCGCCATCAGCCTCTGGCAGCTTTGGCTCGCTGTCCACTCTATTAATTATATCAATGATTTATTGGCTGACGTGAGATGCCGATGATTACATTTAGATTCCAGCTGATTGCGCTACATATTTTAGACTAGACTTTTCAACCCAAAGTATGTCAATCTCATAAAGGCTTACCACGGTTTTGTAGGACCTATTGCCACGTAAAATAAAGGTCAGACACATCACCTGAAAGCTGAGCGCTCAATGACTCGAGGCATACAAGTC